>NW_028322060.1:2500-10000 GCF_057628025.1 Oncorhynchus mykiss
AGATAAAGACATGTAATCCGGCTAGGCATATGTAAGTACCAGGCCAGGGCAGTGGCTTTTGTCCCAGGCCAGGCCAGTGGCTTTGTGGCCTATGTGCCTATGGGCCTTTTCTGGGTTAGCAGGCCCCTGTGGGGGAAAAAAAAAAATGATTACCCAGGCCTGGCATGAACACTTGACCCGGTGATTGTGAGTCAAGCGCCCTAACCATTAAGCCATACAGCCTTTCGTGAGTAAAGAGACAGCGAGGTGAGGTCAAATTCTCCTTCCCCGTCCAATTAGTCCCATATTGGGCCACAGCTGGGGCTCATTGAGCCCTTGTTAGGGTTAGTTTGTTTGGTGGATCAAACAAAGAGACACGGAGGAAGGCCGGAGAGAGGAAGCCATGAGCAGCAGACCAAGACGCGACTGTGGACTTTGTTGTAAACAGAATATTGTGCGGCTAGACCGACATTTAAAGGCTGTACCATGGACTTAAGTTTGGTACTATGGAGTGGACGAACGCTATGCAATTTAGCCGGTTTTCGAGTGAGAGACAGCAGCCCGAATCGGGGCAGTATATGCAGCCTGACAACGGTGTTGAACCGCGGCCGGAGGACCCTGTGATTTTGGAGTGTTTTGAAAGTGAGTTGTCCGTGGAGCAGCAGCCTGTGGACGAGGGTGATCAGACGGCAGGTGCGTCGGCGGCGGCGGTGCAGCCAGTCAGTCAGGTCGGTAGTGAACTGTGCTCGGATCCGAGGGAGCAAGGCTGTGACGTGGCGACTTCCACGGAGAGCGAGAGTGATGAGGACGGCGGCGGCGTACCGTCCCGCATGGAGGTTTGGAGTAATGTAATTTTGACTGAATATGAACAATATATTACGGGTAGACAACCTTCAGTTAAACGAATTGACAATAGTCGCACCAGTATATCCCGAGTACGGGAATTCCTCCGCATTATGTCAGAGGGCAAGGCCGATGAAGGACTGTGTTTTCTGGATAACTACAGACGTGTGTATGAGTGGTATGGTCAATGTGATGACCGTGGTTTGGCACCATCCACGTTAAAAATGTACCGGGCCGATATTCGAGGTTTCCTGAATTATCTCATTCAGTTCCGGCCAAATGGTATGCAAGCTAAGGTCGTTGGAATTCGAAAGATGTTACTCTGCTTGGCGAAGATGGACAGGGACTCACGGCAGAGCCAGGCAACTCATAGGGCAAAATTCCGCCAACGCTGCAGGGACGAGGTGCTCAGCGCTGCGGATTTAAAACGCTTTGTTGAGCTAAGCAATCAAGCCATTCCTTCAGTTCTCAGTAGGCTGGAGGTCCGTGCCACCTGCTCTGACAGGCGTAGGTTTGCAGCTCTCATGTCCAGCCGGTTGGCCATATTTAATGGCACTCGACGATCCCCAGTCACCATGTTTAGTGAGAGTGTTTCAATGAAGTAACCCCGGAAGGTGGGGGTTATCAGATGTGTGTAGCTAGCCACAAAACAAACTATAGCTTTGGGGAGTGCAGAATTGTTCTATGTCAGGAGGAATACACTTGGCTTAAACGATTCCATCAAATCAGGCCTCATCTGAGTGGAATGACCTCAGAAATAGAACTCTTCTTTTTCACATCCTGCGGTCAACCTTACGGTAATCTGTGTGAGTATGTGGGGCAAATCTTTGCAGAGTTTGGTATTGGAAGTAAAGTGACCTTCGGTACAATTCGACGCAGTGTTGCCACATTGAACTTTAACCAAGGCTTGGATACAGACCGAGGAACTGTGGCTGACCATATGTGTCACTCTCTGGAAACGCAGGCACGCCACTACCGGTACCACAATTTGCCCAAAAATGCCAGCCGGGCCCGGGCACTGATTGAGGGACAAATCAATAAATGATTAACTGATTAATTAAAGCATATTTGTTTGAAATTTACCCTTGTATTTGTGTCATTTATGCATTAAAATGATTAAAAATGTGTTTCAAAATACATTTACCTGGACTCCCAATATGAAGCCCCAGTACTTTAAAAAATTCACTGGAGTGCGCCAAAGCTACAATATATATGGAGGATTCTAAAATCCATTTACCTTTGGCGCCCTCCGGTGAATTTTCCCCAGTAGTGGGGCTCCATAGTGGGATTTAATATTAGAATGACCGGTAAAAGTATTTAAAACAGTTTTATAATTTTTGGGTGACCAGGTGCACACGGGTCTTTTGGGTGACCAGGTGCACACGGGTCTTTTGGGTGACCAGGTGCACACGGGTCTTTTGGGTGACCAGGTGCACACGGGTCTTTTGGGTGACCAGGTGCACATGGGATTAATAGCAATCTGCATCCATCGCAATTTCTTAAAGTGCCCATAAAGCACCAAGGACGGCCCCGACCGAGACAGGGCCGTAGTGGGGCACTCCCCTAGCGGGCTATAGCAATAGAATGACGGGTAAAAATATTTAAAACCGTTTTATAATTTTTAGGTGACCAGGTGCACACGGGTCTTTTGGGTGACCAGGTGCACACGGGTCTTTTGGGTGACCAGGTGCACATGGGATTAATAGCAATCTGCATCCATCGCAATTTCTTAAAGTGCCCATAAAGCACCAAGGACGGCCCCGACCGAGACAGGGCCGTAGTGGGGCACTCCCCTAGCGGGCTATAGCAATAGAATGACGGGTAAAAATATTTAAAACCGTTTTATAATTTTTAGGTGACCAGGTGCACACGGGTCTTTTGGGTGACCAGGTGCACATGTGATTAATAGCAATCTGCATCCATCGCAATTTCTTAAAGTGCCCATAAAGCACCAAGGACGGCCCCGACCGAGACAGGGCCGTAGTGGGGCACTCCCCTAGCGGGCTATAGCAATAGAATGACGGGTAAAAATATTTAAAACCGTTTTATAATTTTTAGGTGACCAGGTGCACACGGGTCTTTTGGGTGACCAGGTGCACACGGGTCTTTTGGGTGACCAGGTGCACATGGGATTAATAGCAATCTGCATCCATCGCAATTTCTTAAAGTGCCCATAAAGCACCAAGGACGGCCCCGACCGAGACAGGGCCGTAGTGGGGCACTCCCCTAGCGGGCTATAGCAATAGAATGACGGGTAAAAATATTTAAAACCGTTTTATAATTTTTAGGTGACCAGGTGCACACGGGTCTTTTGGGTGACCAGGTGCACACGGGTCTTTTGGGTGACCAGGTGCACATGGGATTAATAGCAATCTGCATCCATCGCAATTTCTTAAAGTGCCCATAAAGCACCAAGGACGGCCCCGACCGAGACAGGGCCGTAGTGGGGCACTCCCCTAGCGGGCTATAGCAATAGAATGACGGGTAAAAATATTTAAAACCGTTTTATAATTTTTAGGTGACCAGGTGCACACGGGTCTTTTGGGTGACCAGGTGCACATGTGATTAATAGCAATCTGCATCCATCGCAATTTCTTAAAGTGCCCATAAAGCACCAAGGACGGCCCCGACCGAGACAGGGCCGTAGTGGGGCACTCCCCTAGCGGGCTATAGCAATAGAATGACGGGTAAAAATATTTAAAACCGTTTTATAATTTTTAGGTGACCAGGTGCACACGGGTCTTTTGGGTGACCAGGTGCACACGGGTCTTTTGGGTGACCAGGTGCACATGGGATTAATAGCAATCTGCATCCATCGCAATTTCTTAAAGTGCCCATAAAGCACCAAGGACGGCCCCGACCGAGACAGGGCCGTAGTGGGGCACTCCCCTAGCGGGCTATAGCAATAGAATGACGGGTAAAAATATTTAAAACCGTTTTATAATTTTTAGGTGACCAGGTGCACACGGGTCTTTTGGGTGACCAGGTGCACATGTGATTAATAGCAATCTGCATCCATCGCAATTTCTTAAAGTGCCCATAAAGCACCAAGGACGGCCCCGACCGAGACAGGGCCGTAGTGGGGCACTCCCCTAGCGGGCTATAGCAATAGAATGACGGGTAAAAATATTTAAAACCGTTTTATAATTTTTAGGTGACCAGGTGCACACGGGTCTTTTGGGTGACCAGGTGCACACGGGTCTTTTGGGTGACCAGGTGCACATGGGATTAATAGCAATCTGCATCCATCGCAATTTCTTAAAGTGCCCATAAAGCACCAAGGACGGCCCCGACCGAGACAGGGCCGTAGTGGGGCACTCCCCTAGCGGGCTATAGCAATAGAATGACGGGTAAAAATATTTAAAACCGTTTTATAATTTTTAGGTGACCAGGTGCACACGGGTCTTTTGGGTGACCAGGTGCACACGGGTCTTTTGGGTGACCAGGTGCACATGGGATTAATAGCAATCTGCATCCATCGCAATTTCTTAAAGTGCCCATAAAGCACCAAGGACGGCCCCGACCGAGACAGGGCCGTAGTGGGGCACTCCCCTAGCGGGCTATAGCAATAGAATGACGGGTAAAAATATTTAAAACCGTTTTATAATTTTTAGGTGACCAGGTGCACACGGGTCTTTTGGGTGACCAGGTGCACACGGGTCTTTTGGGTGACCAGGTGCACATGGGATTAATAGCAATCTGCATCCATCGCAATTTCTTAAAGTGCCCATAAAGCACCAAGGACGGCCCCGACCGAGACAGGGCCGTAGTGGGGCACTCCCCTAGCGGGCTATAGCAATAGAATGACGGGTAAAAATATTTAAAACCGTTTTATAATTTTTAGGTGACCAGGTGCACACGGGTCTTTTGGGTGACCAGGTGCACACGGGTCTTTTGGGTGACCAGGTGCACATGGGATTAATAGCAATCTGCATCCATCGCAATTTCTTAAAGTGCCCATAAAGCACCAAGGACGGCCCCGACCGAGACAGGGCCGTAGTGGGGCACTCCCCTAGCGGGCTATAGCAATAGAATGACGGGTAAAAATATTTAAAACCGTTTTATAATTTTTAGGTGACCAGGTGCACACGGGTCTTTTGGGTGACCAGGTGCACACGGGTCTTTTGGGTGACCAGGTGCACATGGGATTAATAGCAATCTGCATCCATCGCAATTTCTTAAAGTGCCCATAAAGCACCAAGGACGGCCCCGACCGAGACAGGGCCGTAGTGGGGCACTCCCCTAGCGGGCTATAGCAATAGAATGACGGGTAAAAATATTTAAAACCGTTTTATAATTTTTAGGTGACCAGGTGCACACGGGTCTTTTGGGTGACCAGGTGCACACGGGTCTTTTGGGTGACCAGGTGCACATGGGATTAATAGCAATCTGCATCCATCGCAATTTCTTAAAGTGCCCATAAAGCACCAAGGACGGCCCCGACCGAGACAGGGCCGTAGTGGGGCACTCCCCTAGCGGGCTATAGCAATAGAATGACGGGTAAAAATATTTAAAACCGTTTTATAATTTTTAGGTGACCAGGTGCACACGGGTCTTTTGGGTGACCAGGTGCACACGGGTCTTTTGGGTGACCAGGTGCACATGGGATTAATAGCAATCTGCATCCATCGCAATTTCTTAAAGTGCCCATAAAGCACCAAGGACGGCCCCGACCGAGACAGGGCCGTAGTGGGGCACTCCCCTAGCGGGCTATAGCAATAGAATGACGGGTAAAAATATTTAAAACCGTTTTATAATTTTTAGGTGACCAGGTGCACACGGGTCTTTTGGGTGACCAGGTGCACACGGGTCTTTTGGGTGACCAGGTGCACATGGGATTAATAGCAATCTGCATCCATCGCAATTTCTTAAAGTGCCCATAAAGCACCAAGGACGGCCCCGACCGAGACAGGGCCGTAGTGGGGCACTCCCCTAGCGGGCTATAGCAATAGAATGACGGGTAAAAATATTTAAAACCGTTTTATAATTTTTAGGTGACCAGGTGCACACGGGTCTTTTGGGTGACCAGGTGCACATGTGATTAATAGCAATCTGCATCCATCGCAATTTCTTAAAGTGCCCATAAAGCACCAAGGACGGCCCCGACCGAGACAGGGCCGTAGTGGGGCACTCCCCTAGCGGGCTATAGCAATAGAATGACGGGTAAAAATATTTAAAACCGTTTTATAATTTTTAGGTGACCAGGTGCACACGGGTCTTTTGGGTGACCAGGTGCACACGGGTCTTTTGGGTGACCAGGTGCACACGGGTCTTTTGGGTGACCAGGTGCACACGGGTCTTTTGGGTGACCAGGTGCACACGGGTCTTTTGGGTGACCAGGTGCACACGGGTCTTTTGGGTGACCAGGTGCACACGGGTCTTTTGGGTGACCAGGTGCACACGGGTCTTTTGGGTGACCAGGTGCACACGGGTCTTTTGGGTGACCAGGTGCACACGGGTCTTTTGGGTGACCAGGTGCACACGGGTCTTTTGGGTGACCAGGTGCACACGGGTCT
The DNA here is from genome assembly GCF_057628025.1 of Oncorhynchus mykiss. Classification (NCBI taxonomy): domain Eukaryota; kingdom Metazoa; phylum Chordata; class Actinopteri; order Salmoniformes; family Salmonidae; genus Oncorhynchus; species Oncorhynchus mykiss. Next base: position 8,839 of record NW_028322060.1, read on the forward strand.
TTTGGGTGACCAGGTGCACACGGGTCTTTTGGGTGACCAGGTGCACACGGGTCTTTTGGGTGACCAGGTGCACACGGGTCTTTTGGGTGACCAGGTGCACGCCGGCCTTTGGGTGACCAGGTGCACACGGGTCTTTTGGGTGACCAGGTGCACACGGGTCTTTTGGGTGACCAGGTGCACGCCGGCCTTTGGGTGACCAGGTGCACACGGGTCTTTTGGGTGACCAGGTGCACGCCGGCCTTTGGGTGACCAGGTGCACGCCGGCCTTTGGGTGACCAGGTGCACACGGGTCTTTTGGGTGACCAGGTGCACACGGGTCTTTTGGGTGACCAGGTGCACGCCGGCCTTTGGGTGACCAGGTGCACACGGGTCTTTTGGGTGACCAGGTGCACGCCGGCCTTTGGGTGACCAGGTGCACGCCGGCCTTTGGGTGACCAGGTGCACACGGGTCTTTTGGGTGACCAGGTGCACGCCGGCCTTTGGGTGACCAGGTGCACACGGGTCTTTTGGGTGACCAGGTGCACGCCGGCCTTTGGGTGACCAGGTGCACGCCGGCCTTTGGGTGACCAGGTGCACACGGGTCTTTTGGGTGACCAGGTGCACGCCGGCCTTTGGGTGACCAGGTGCACGCCGGCCTTTGGGTGACCAGGTGCACACGGGTCTTTTGGGTGACCAGGTGCACGCCGGTCCTTTTGGGTGACCAGGTGCACAAGTTCCATTTGGGTGACCAGGTGCACGCGGTTCATAACAGCGCGGTTATCTGCTTTAATGTCCGAGGAGGGGTGCTTAAGTGTGGGTGCCCTGGTTCACCTGGTATGCGAGGTTGTGGAGGTGGGGGGGGTCCCCTGCTGGTATCATCCCCGAAATAGAGGGGTGATACCCGGGTGGTGAGTAAGGGCCTACAACCCTGGAGGTCAATAGCTCCAGGGGGTAAGCTCTACTGTCATGTCCGTAAATAGAGTGGTGTTACCCGGGTTTTGAACCATATTTAAATTTTTGGGTTACCAGATGCACGTTTTCAATCACCAGTTGCACGGAGGATTAATAGCAATCTGCATCCATCGCAATTTCTTAAAGTGTCTAAAAAGCACCCAAGGACGGCCCCGACCGAGACAGGGCCGTAGTGGGGCACTCCCCTAGCGGGCTATATCAATAGAATGAC
>NW_028322060.1:15000-25000 GCF_057628025.1 Oncorhynchus mykiss
GAGGCCTGTTTGTGTCCTCTGATGCCCAAATAGAGGCATGTAACCCGGGTAGGGGTGTTTGGCCTTTAGGCCTGTATGTCCCTTCATCCCATGAGAGAGAGTCCTGACCTTTATGCCTATCTGTGTCCTCTCATGCCCAGAAAAAGGCATGCAAACCGGTTAGGTCATATAAGGCCTTGAGGCCTGTTTGTGTCCTCTGATGCCCAGATAGAGGCATGTGACCCGGGCAGGGCTGTTTGGCCTTTAGGCCTGTTTGTGTCCTCTGATGCCCAGATAGAGGCATGTAACCCGGGCAGGGCTGTTTGGCCTTTAGGCCTGTTTGTGTCCTCTGATGCCCAGATAAAGACATGTAATCCGGCTAGGCATATGTAAGTACCAGGCCAGGGCAGTGGCTTTTGTCCCAGGCCAGGCCAGTGGCTTTGTGGCCTATGTGCCTATGGGCCTTTTCTGGGTTAGCAGGCCCCTGTGGGGGAAAAAAAAAAATGATTACCCAGGCCTGGCATGAACACTTGACCCGGTGATTGTGAGTCAAGCGCCCTAACCATTAAGCCATACAGCCTTTCGTGAGTAAAGAGACAGCGAGGTGAGGTCAAATTCTCCTTCCCCGTCCAATTAGTCCCATATTGGGCCACAGCTGGGGCTCATTGAGCCCTTGTTAGGGTTAGTTTGTTTGGTGGATCAAACAAAGAGACACGGAGGAAGGCCGGAGAGAGAAGCCATGAGCAGCAGACCAAGACGCGACTGTGGACTTTGTTGTAAACAGAATATTGTGCGGCTAGACCGACATTTAAAGGCTGTACATGGACTTAAGTTTGGTACTATGGAGTGGACGAACGCTATGCAATTTAGCCGGTTTTCGAGTGAGAGACAGCAGCCCGAATCGGGGCAGTATATGCAGCCTGACAACGGTGTTGAACCGCGGCCGGAGGACCCTGTGATTTTGGAGTGTTTTGAAAGTGAGTTGTCCGTGGAGCAGCAGCCTGTGGACGAGGGTGATCAGACGGCAGGTGCGTCGGCGGCGGCGGTGCAGCCAGTCAGTCAGGTCGGTAGTGAACTGTGCTCGGATCCGAGGGAGCAAGGCTGTGACGTGGCGACTTCCACGGAGAGCGAGAGTGATGAGGACGGCGGCGGCGTACCGTCCCGCATGGAGGTTTGGAGTAATGTAATTTTGACTGAATATGAACAATATATTACGGGTAGACAACCTTCAGTTAAACGAATTGACAATAGTCGCACCAGTATATCCCGAGTACGGGAATTCCTCCGCATTATGTCAGAGGGCAAGGCCGATGAAGGACTGTGTTTTCTGGATAACTACAGACGTGTGTATGAGTGGTATGGTCAATGTGATGACCGTGGTTTGGCACCATCCACGTTAAAAATGTACCGGGCCGATATTCGAGGTTTCCTGAATTATCTCATTCAGTTCCGGCCAAATGGTATGCAAGCTAAGGTCGTTGGAATTCGAAAGATGTTACTCTGCTTGGCGAAGATGGACAGGGACTCACGGCAGAGCCAGGCAACTCATAGGGCAAAATTCCGCCAACGCTGCAGGGACGAGGTGCTCAGCGCTGCGGATTTAAAACGCTTTGTTGAGCTAAGCAATCAAGCCATTCCTTCAGTTCTCAGTAGGCTGGAGGTCCGTGCCACCTGCTCTGACAGGCGTAGGTTTGCAGCTCTCATGTCCAGCCGGTTGGCCATATTTAATGGCACTCGACGATCCCCAGTCACCATGTTTAGTGAGAGTGATTTCAATGAAGTAACCCCGGAAGGTGGGGGTTATCAGATGTGTGTAGCTAGCCACAAAACAAACTATAGCTTTGGGGAGTGCAGAATTGTTCTATGTCAGGAGGAATACACTTGGCTTAAACGATTCCATCAAATCAGGCCTCATCTGAGTGGAATGACCTCAGAAATAGAACTCTTCTTTTTCACATCCTGCGGTCAACCTTACGGTAATCTGTGTGAGTATGTGGGGCAAATCTTTGCAGAGTTTGGTATTGGAAGTAAAGTGACCTTCGGTACAATTCGACGCAGTGTTGCCACATTGAACTTTAACCAAGGCTTGGATACAGACCGAGGAACTGTGGCTGACCATATGTGTCACTCTCTGGAAACGCAGGCACGCCACTACCGGTACCACAATTTGCCCAAAAATGCCAGCCGGGCCCGGGCACTGATTGAGGGACAAATCAATAAATGATTAACTGATTAATTAAAGCATATTTGTTTGAAATTTACCCTTGTATTTGTGTCATTTATGCATTAAAATGATTAAAAATGTGTTTCAAAATACATTTACCTGGACTCCCAATATGAAGCCCCAGTACTTTAAAAAATTCACTGGAGTGCGCCAAAGCTACAATATATATGGAGGATTCTAAAATCCATTTACCTTTGGCGCCCTCCGGTGAATTTTCCCCAGTAGTGGGGCTCCATAGTGGGATTTAATATTAGAATGACCGGTAAAAGTATTTAAAACAGTTTTATAATTTTTGGGTGACCAGGTGCACACGGGTCTTTTGGGTGACCAGGTGCACACGGGTCTTTTGGGTGACCAGGTGCACACGGGTCTTTTGGGTGACCAGGTGCACACGGGTCTTTTGGGTGACCAGGTGCACATGGGATTAATAGCAATCTGCATCCATCGCAATTTCTTAAAGTGCCCATAAAGCACCAAGGACGGCCCCGACCGAGACAGGGCCGTAGTGGGGCACTCCCCTAGCGGGCTATAGCAATAGAATGACGGGTAAAAATATTTAAAACCGTTTTATAATTTTTAGGTGACCAGGTGCACACGGGTCTTTTGGGTGACCAGGTGCACACGGGTCTTTTGGGTGACCAGGTGCACATGGGATTAATAGCAATCTGCATCCATCGCAATTTCTTAAAGTGCCCATAAAGCACCAAGGACGGCCCCGACCGAGACAGGGCCGTAGTGGGGCACTCCCCTAGCGGGCTATAGCAATAGAATGACGGGTAAAAATATTTAAAACCGTTTTATAATTTTTAGGTGACCAGGTGCACACGGGTCTTTTGGGTGACCAGGTGCACATGTGATTAATAGCAATCTGCATCCATCGCAATTTCTTAAAGTGCCCATAAAGCACCAAGGACGGCCCCGACCGAGACAGGGCCGTAGTGGGGCACTCCCCTAGCGGGCTATAGCAATAGAATGACGGGTAAAAATATTTAAAACCGTTTTATAATTTTTAGGTGACCAGGTGCACACGGGTCTTTTGGGTGACCAGGTGCACACGGGTCTTTTGGGTGACCAGGTGCACATGGGATTAATAGCAATCTGCATCCATCGCAATTTCTTAAAGTGCCCATAAAGCACCAAGGACGGCCCCGACCGAGACAGGGCCGTAGTGGGGCACTCCCCTAGCGGGCTATAGCAATAGAATGACGGGTAAAAATATTTAAAACCGTTTTATAATTTTTAGGTGACCAGGTGCACACGGGTCTTTTGGGTGACCAGGTGCACACGGGTCTTTTGGGTGACCAGGTGCACATGGGATTAATAGCAATCTGCATCCATCGCAATTTCTTAAAGTGCCCATAAAGCACCAAGGACGGCCCCGACCGAGACAGGGCCGTAGTGGGGCACTCCCCTAGCGGGCTATAGCAATAGAATGACGGGTAAAAATATTTAAAACCGTTTTATAATTTTTAGGTGACCAGGTGCACACGGGTCTTTTGGGTGACCAGGTGCACATGTGATTAATAGCAATCTGCATCCATCGCAATTTCTTAAAGTGCCCATAAAGCACCAAGGACGGCCCCGACCGAGACAGGGCCGTAGTGGGGCACTCCCCTAGCGGGCTATAGCAATAGAATGACGGGTAAAAATATTTAAAACCGTTTTATAATTTTTAGGTGACCAGGTGCACACGGGTCTTTTGGGTGACCAGGTGCACACGGGTCTTTTGGGTGACCAGGTGCACATGGGATTAATAGCAATCTGCATCCATCGCAATTTCTTAAAGTGCCCATAAAGCACCAAGGACGGCCCCGACCGAGACAGGGCCGTAGTGGGGCACTCCCCTAGCGGGCTATAGCAATAGAATGACGGGTAAAAATATTTAAAACCGTTTTATAATTTTTAGGTGACCAGGTGCACACGGGTCTTTTGGGTGACCAGGTGCACATGTGATTAATAGCAATCTGCATCCATCGCAATTTCTTAAAGTGCCCATAAAGCACCAAGGACGGCCCCGACCGAGACAGGGCCGTAGTGGGGCACTCCCCTAGCGGGCTATAGCAATAGAATGACGGGTAAAAATATTTAAAACCGTTTTATAATTTTTAGGTGACCAGGTGCACACGGGTCTTTTGGGTGACCAGGTGCACACGGGTCTTTTGGGTGACCAGGTGCACATGGGATTAATAGCAATCTGCATCCATCGCAATTTCTTAAAGTGCCCATAAAGCACCAAGGACGGCCCCGACCGAGACAGGGCCGTAGTGGGGCACTCCCCTAGCGGGCTATAGCAATAGAATGACGGGTAAAAATATTTAAAACCGTTTTATAATTTTTAGGTGACCAGGTGCACACGGGTCTTTTGGGTGACCAGGTGCACACGGGTCTTTTGGGTGACCAGGTGCACATGGGATTAATAGCAATCTGCATCCATCGCAATTTCTTAAAGTGCCCATAAAGCACCAAGGACGGCCCCGACCGAGACAGGGCCGTAGTGGGGCACTCCCCTAGCGGGCTATAGCAATAGAATGACGGGTAAAAATATTTAAAACCGTTTTATAATTTTTAGGTGACCAGGTGCACACGGGTCTTTTGGGTGACCAGGTGCACACGGGTCTTTTGGGTGACCAGGTGCACATGGGATTAATAGCAATCTGCATCCATCGCAATTTCTTAAAGTGCCCATAAAGCACCAAGGACGGCCCCGACCGAGACAGGGCCGTAGTGGGGCACTCCCCTAGCGGGCTATAGCAATAGAATGACGGGTAAAAATATTTAAAACCGTTTTATAATTTTTAGGTGACCAGGTGCACACGGGTCTTTTGGGTGACCAGGTGCACACGGGTCTTTTGGGTGACCAGGTGCACATGGGATTAATAGCAATCTGCATCCATCGCAATTTCTTAAAGTGCCCATAAAGCACCAAGGACGGCCCCGACCGAGACAGGGCCGTAGTGGGGCACTCCCCTAGCGGGCTATAGCAATAGAATGACGGGTAAAAATATTTAAAACCGTTTTATAATTTTTAGGTGACCAGGTGCACACGGGTCTTTTGGGTGACCAGGTGCACACGGGTCTTTTGGGTGACCAGGTGCACATGGGATTAATAGCAATCTGCATCCATCGCAATTTCTTAAAGTGCCCATAAAGCACCAAGGACGGCCCCGACCGAGACAGGGCCGTAGTGGGGCACTCCCCTAGCGGGCTATAGCAATAGAATGACGGGTAAAAATATTTAAAACCGTTTTATAATTTTTAGGTGACCAGGTGCACACGGGTCTTTTGGGTGACCAGGTGCACACGGGTCTTTTGGGTGACCAGGTGCACATGGGATTAATAGCAATCTGCATCCATCGCAATTTCTTAAAGTGCCCATAAAGCACCAAGGACGGCCCCGACCGAGACAGGGCCGTAGTGGGGCACTCCCCTAGCGGGCTATAGCAATAGAATGACGGGTAAAAATATTTAAAACCGTTTTATAATTTTTAGGTGACCAGGTGCACACGGGTCTTTTGGGTGACCAGGTGCACATGTGATTAATAGCAATCTGCATCCATCGCAATTTCTTAAAGTGCCCATAAAGCACCAAGGACGGCCCCGACCGAGACAGGGCCGTAGTGGGGCACTCCCCTAGCGGGCTATAGCAATAGAATGACGGGTAAAAATATTTAAAACCGTTTTATAATTTTTAGGTGACCAGGTGCACACGGGTCTTTTGGGTGACCAGGTGCACACGGGTCTTTTGGGTGACCAGGTGCACATGGGATTAATAGCAATCTGCATCCATCGCAATTTCTTAAAGTGCCCATAAAGCACCAAGGACGGCCCCGACCGAGACAGGGCCGTAGTGGGGCACTCCCCTAGCGGGCTATAGCAATAGAATGACGGGTAAAAATATTTAAAACCGTTTTATAATTTTTAGGTGACCAGGTGCACACGGGTCTTTTGGGTGACCAGGTGCACACGGGTCTTTTGGGTGACCAGGTGCACATGGGATTAATAGCAATCTGCATCCATCGCAATTTCTTAAAGTGCCCATAAAGCACCAAGGACGGCCCCGACCGAGACAGGGCCGTAGTGGGGCACTCCCCTAGCGGGCTATAGCAATAGAATGACGGGTAAAAATATTTAAAACCGTTTTATAATTTTTAGGTGACCAGGTGCACACGGGTCTTTTGGGTGACCAGGTGCACACGGGTCTTTTGGGTGACCAGGTGCACATGGGATTAATAGCAATCTGCATCCATCGCAATTTCTTAAAGTGCCCATAAAGCACCAAGGACGGCCCCGACCGAGACAGGGCCGTAGTGGGGCACTCCCCTAGCGGGCTATAGCAATAGAATGACGGGTAAAAATATTTAAAACCGTTTTATAATTTTTAGGTGACCAGGTGCACACGGGTCTTTTGGGTGACCAGGTGCACATGTGATTAATAGCAATCTGCATCCATCGCAATTTCTTAAAGTGCCCATAAAGCACCAAGGACGGCCCCGACCGAGACAGGGCCGTAGTGGGGCACTCCCCTAGCGGGCTATAGCAATAGAATGACGGGTAAAAATATTTAAAACCGTTTTATAATTTTTAGGTGACCAGGTGCACACGGGTCTTTTGGGTGACCAGGTGCACACGGGTCTTTTGGGTGACCAGGTGCACACGGGTCTTTTGGGTGACCAGGTGCACACGGGTCTTTTGGGTGACCAGGTGCACACGGGTCTTTTGGGTGACCAGGTGCACACGGGTCTTTTGGGTGACCAGGTGCACACGGGTCTTTTGGGTGACCAGGTGCACACGGGTCTTTTGGGTGACCAGGTGCACACGGGTCTTTTGGGTGACCAGGTGCACACGGGTCTTTTGGGTGATCAGGTGCACACGGGTCTTTTGGGTGACCAGGTGCACACGGGTCTTTTGGGTGACCAGGTGCACACGGGTCTTTTGGGTGACCAGGTGCACACGGGTCTTTTGGGTGACCAGGTGCACACGGGTCTTTTGGGTGACCAGGTGCACGCCGGCCTTTGGGTGACCAGGTGCACACGGGTCTTTTGGGTGACCAGGTGCACACGGGTCTTTTGGGTGACCAGGTGCACGCCGGCCTTTGGGTGACCAGGTGCACACGGGTCTTTTGGGTGACCAGGTGCACGCCGGCCTTTGGGTGACCAGGTGCACGCCGGCCTTTGGGTGACCAGGTGCACACGGGTCTTTTGGGTGACCAGGTGCACACGGGTCTTTTGGGTGACCAGGTGCACGCCGGCCTTTGGGTGACCAGGTGCACACGGGTCTTTTGGGTGACCAGGTGCACGCCGGCCTTTGGGTGACCAGGTGCACGCCGGCCTTTGGGTGACCAGGTGCACACGGGTCTTTTGGGTGACCAGGTGCACGCCGGCCTTTGGGTGACCAGGTGCACACGGGTCTTTTGGGTGACCAGGTGCACGCCGGCCTTTGGGTGACCAGGTGCACGCCGGCCTTTGGGTGACCAGGTGCACACGGGTCTTTTGGGTGACCAGGTGCACGCCGGCCTTTGGGTGACCAGGTGCACGCCGGCCTTTGGGTGACCAGGTGCACACGGGTCTTTTGGGTGACCAGGTGCACGCCGGTCCTTTTGGGTGACCAGGTGCACAAGTTCCATTTGGGTGACCAGGTGCACGCGGTTCATAACAGCGCGGTTATCTGCTTTAATGTCCGAGGAGGGGTGCTTAAGTGTGGGTGCCCTGGTTCACCTGGTATGCGAGGTTGTGGAGGTGGGGGGGGTCCCCTGCTGGTATCATCCCCGAAATAGAGGGGTGATACCCGGGTGGTGAGTAAGGGCCTACAACCCTGGAGGTCAATAGCTCCAGGGGGTAAGCTCTACTGTCATGTCCGTAAATAGAGTGGTGTTACCCGGGTTTTGAACCATATTTAAATTTTTGGGTTACCAGATGCACGTTTTCAATCACCAGTTGCACGGAGGATTAATAGCAATCTGCATCCATCGCAATTTCTTAAAGTGTCTAAAAAGCACCCAAGGACGGCCCCGACCGAGACAGGGCCGTAGTGGGGCACTCCCCTAGCGGGCTATATCAATAGAATGACCGGTAAAATGATTTAAAACAGTTTTATAATTTTTGGGTTACCAGATGCACGTTTTCAATCACCAGTTGCACGGAGGATTAATAGCAATCTGCATCCATCGCAATTTCTTAAAGTGTCCATAAAGCACCCAAGGACGGCCCCGACCGAGACAGGGCCGTAGTGGGGCACTCCCCTAGCGGGCTATATCAATAGAATGACCGGTAAAATGATTTAAAACAGTTTTATAATTTTTGGGTTACCAGATGCACGTTTTCAATCACCAGTTGCACGGAGGATTAATAGCAATCTGCATCCATCGCAATTTCTTAAAGTGTCTAAAAAGCACCCAAGGACGGCCCCGACCGAGACAGGGCCGTAGTGGGGCACTCCCCTAGCGGGCTATATCAATAGAATGACCGGTAAAATGATTTAAAACAGTTTTATAATTTTTGGGTTACCAGATGCACGTTTTCAATCACCAGTTGCACGGAGGATTAATAGCAATCTGCATCCATCGCAATTTCTTAAAGTGTCCATAAAGCACCCAAGGACGGCCCCGACCGAGACAGGGCCGTAGTGGGGCACTCCCCTAGCGGGCTATATCAATAGAATGACCGGTAAAATGATTTAAAACAGTTTTATAATTTTTGGGTTACCAGATGCACGTTTTCAATCACCAGTTGCACGGAGGATTAATAGCAATCTGCATCCATCGTGATTTCTTAAAGTGTCTAAAAAGCACCCAAGGACGGCCCTGACAGAGAGAGGGCCGTAGTGGGGCACTCCCCTAGCGGGCTATATCAATAGAATGACGGGTAAAAGTATTTAAAACCGTTTTATAATTTTTGGGTTACCAGATGCACGTTTTCAATCACCAGGTGCACGGAGGAAAATGAGCATTTGCATCCATAGTCATGTTTTAAACCGTCCATAAAGCACTCTTGGCCGGCCCCGGCAGAGAGAGAAAAAGAGGGGAAAAGTGTTGAAAAAAAAAAAAAAATCCTACCTTCCATAAATAATTGGGACCGGCCCCCATTGCTAAAGGTCCGTAGTAGGGTGCGCCATAACCGGACATGAATATATGGAACACCGCTAACCGCATAGAGAACCGTGTTTTGGGTGACCAGGTGCACGTTTTCAATCACCAGTTGCACGGAGAGAGAAAAAAGTAATCATACCTTCCATAAATAATTCAGGCCGGCCCCCATTGCTAAAGGTCCGTAGTAGGGTGCATCATTATCGGACATGAATATATGGAACACCGCTAACCGCATAGAGAACCGTGTTTTGGGTGACCAGGTGCACGTTTTCAATCACCAGTTGCACGGAGAGAGAAAAAAGTAATCATACCTTCCATAAATAATTCAGGCCGGCCCCCATTGCTAAAGGTCCGTAGTAGGGTGCATCATTATCGGACATGTATATCTGTAACACCGCTAACCGCATAGAGAACCGTGTTTTGGGTGACCAGGTGCACGTTTTCAATCACCAGTTGCACGGAGAGAGAAAAAAGTAATCATACCTTCCATAAATAATTCAGGCCGGCCCCCATTGCTAAAGGTCCGTAGTAGGGTGCATCATTATCGGACATGTATATCTGTAACACCGCTAACCGCATAGAGAACCGTGTTTTGGGTGACCAGGTGCACGTTTTCAATCACCAGTTGCACGGAGAGAGAAAAAAGTAATCATACCTTCCATAAATAATTCAGGCCGGCCCCCATTGCTAAAGGTCCGTAGTAGGGTGCATCA
>NW_028322060.1:30000-35000 GCF_057628025.1 Oncorhynchus mykiss
CATGTTTAGTGAGAGTGATTTCAATGAAGTAACCCCGGAAGGTGGGGGTTATCAGATGTGTGTAGCTAGCCACAAAACAAACTATAGCTTTGGGGAGTGCAGAATTGTTCTATGTCAGGAGGAATACACTTGGCTTAAACGATTCCATCAAATCAGGCCTCATCTGAGTGGAATGACCTCAGAAATAGAACTCTTCTTTTTCACATCCTGCGGTCAACCTTACGGTAATCTGTGTGAGTATGTGGGGCAAATCTTTGCAGAGTTTGGTATTGGAAGTAAAGTGACCTTCGGTACAATTCGACGCAGTGTTGCCACATTGAACTTTAACCAAGGCTTGGATACAGACCGAGGAACTGTGGCTGACCATATGTGTCACTCTCTGGAAACGCAGGCACGCCACTACCGGTACCACAATTTGCCCAAAAATGCCAGCCGGGCCCGGGCACTGATTGAGGGACAAATCAATAAATGATTAACTGATTAATTAAAGCATATTTGTTTGAAATTTACCCTTGTATTTGTGTCATTTATGCATTAAAATGATTAAAAATGTGTTTCAAAATACATTTACCTGGACTCCCAATATGAAGCCCCAGTACTTTAAAAAATTCACTGGAGTGCGCCAAAGCTACAATATATATGGAGGATTCTAAAATCCATTTACCTTTGGCGCCCTCCGGTGAATTTTCCCCAGTAGTGGGGCTCCATAGTGGGATTTAATATTAGAATGACCGGTAAAAGTATTTAAAACAGTTTTATAATTTTTGGGTGACCAGGTGCACACGGGTCTTTTGGGTGACCAGGTGCACACGGGTCTTTTGGGTGACCAGGTGCACACGGGTCTTTTGGGTGACCAGGTGCACACGGGTCTTTTGGGTGACCAGGTGCACATGGGATTAATAGCAATCTGCATCCATCGCAATTTCTTAAAGTGCCCATAAAGCACCAAGGACGGCCCCGACCGAGACAGGGCCGTAGTGGGGCACTCCCCTAGCGGGCTATAGCAATAGAATGACGGGTAAAAATATTTAAAACCGTTTTATAATTTTTAGGTGACCAGGTGCACACGGGTCTTTTGGGTGACCAGGTGCACACGGGTCTTTTGGGTGACCAGGTGCACATGGGATTAATAGCAATCTGCATCCATCGCAATTTCTTAAAGTGCCCATAAAGCACCAAGGACGGCCCCGACCGAGACAGGGCCGTAGTGGGGCACTCCCCTAGCGGGCTATAGCAATAGAATGACGGGTAAAAATATTTAAAACCGTTTTATAATTTTTAGGTGACCAGGTGCACACGGGTCTTTTGGGTGACCAGGTGCACACGGGTCTTTTGGGTGACCAGGTGCACATGGGATTAATAGCAATCTGCATCCATCGCAATTTCTTAAAGTGCCCATAAAGCACCAAGGACGGCCCCGACCGAGACAGGGCCGTAGTGGGGCACTCCCCTAGCGGGCTATAGCAATAGAATGACGGGTAAAAATATTTAAAACCGTTTTATAATTTTTAGGTGACCAGGTGCACACGGGTCTTTTGGGTGACCAGGTGCACATGTGATTAATAGCAATCTGCATCCATCGCAATTTCTTAAAGTGCCCATAAAGCACCAAGGACGGCCCCGACCGAGACAGGGCCGTAGTGGGGCACTCCCCTAGCGGGCTATAGCAATAGAATGACGGGTAAAAATATTTAAAACCGTTTTATAATTTTTAGGTGACCAGGTGCACACGGGTCTTTTGGGTGACCAGGTGCACACGGGTCTTTTGGGTGACCAGGTGCACATGGGATTAATAGCAATCTGCATCCATCGCAATTTCTTAAAGTGCCCATAAAGCACCAAGGACGGCCCCGACCGAGACAGGGCCGTAGTGGGGCACTCCCCTAGCGGGCTATAGCAATAGAATGACGGGTAAAAATATTTAAAACCGTTTTATAATTTTTAGGTGACCAGGTGCACACGGGTCTTTTGGGTGACCAGGTGCACACGGGTCTTTTGGGTGACCAGGTGCACATGGGATTAATAGCAATCTGCATCCATCGCAATTTCTTAAAGTGCCCATAAAGCACCAAGGACGGCCCCGACCGAGACAGGGCCGTAGTGGGGCACTCCCCTAGCGGGCTATAGCAATAGAATGACGGGTAAAAATATTTAAAACCGTTTTATAATTTTTAGGTGACCAGGTGCACACGGGTCTTTTGGGTGACCAGGTGCACACGGGTCTTTTGGGTGACCAGGTGCACATGGGATTAATAGCAATCTGCATCCATCGCAATTTCTTAAAGTGCCCATAAAGCACCAAGGACGGCCCCGACCGAGACAGGGCCGTAGTGGGGCACTCCCCTAGCGGGCTATAGCAATAGAATGACGGGTAAAAATATTTAAAACCGTTTTATAATTTTTAGGTGACCAGGTGCACACGGGTCTTTTGGGTGACCAGGTGCACACGGGTCTTTTGGGTGACCAGGTGCACACGGGTCTTTTGGGTGACCAGGTGCACACGGGTCTTTTGGGTGACCAGGTGCACACGGGTCTTTTGGGTGACCAGGTGCACACGGGTCTTTTGGGTGACCAGGTGCACACGGGTCTTTTGGGTGACCAGGTGCACACGGGTCTTTTGGGTGACCAGGTGCACACGGGTCTTTTGGGTGACCAGGTGCACACGGGTCTTTTGGGTGACCAGGTGCACACGGGTCTTTTGGGTGACCAGGTGCACACGGGTCTTTTGGGTGACCAGGTGCACACGGGTCTTTTGGGTGACCAGGTGCACACGGGTCTTTTGGGTGACCAGGTGCACACGGGTCTTTTGGGTGACCAGGTGCACGCCGGCCTTTGGGTGACCAGGTGCACACGGGTCTTTTGGGTGACCAGGTGCACACGGGTCTTTTGGGTGACCAGGTGCACGCCGGCCTTTGGGTGACCAGGTGCACACGGGTCTTTTGGGTGACCAGGTGCACGCCGGCCTTTGGGTGACCAGGTGCACGCCGGCCTTTGGGTGACCAGGTGCACACGGGTCTTTTGGGTGACCAGGTGCACACGGGTCTTTTGGGTGACCAGGTGCACGCCGGCCTTTGGGTGACCAGGTGCACACGGGTCTTTTGGGTGACCAGGTGCACGCCGGCCTTTGGGTGACCAGGTGCACGCCGGCCTTTGGGTGACCAGGTGCACACGGGTCTTTTGGGTGACCAGGTGCACGCCGGCCTTTGGGTGACCAGGTGCACACGGGTCTTTTGGGTGACCAGGTGCACGCCGGCCTTTGGGTGACCAGGTGCACGCCGGCCTTTGGGTGACCAGGTGCACACGGGTCTTTTGGGTGACCAGGTGCACGCCGGCCTTTGGGTGACCAGGTGCACGCCGGCCTTTGGGTGACCAGGTGCACACGGGTCTTTTGGGTGACCAGGTGCACGCCGGTCCTTTTGGGTGACCAGGTGCACAAGTTCCATTTGGGTGACCAGGTGCACGCGGTTCATAACAGCGCGGTTATCTGCTTTAATGTCCGAGGAGGGGTGCTTAAGTGTGGGTGCCCTGGTTCACCTGGTATGCGAGGTTGTGGAGGTGGGGGGGGTCCCCTGCTGGTATCATCCCCGAAATAGAGGGGTGATACCCGGGTGGTGAGTAAGGGCCTACAACCCTGGAGGTCAATAGCTCCAGGGGGTAAGCTCTACTGTCATGTCCGTAAATAGAGTGGTGTTACCCGGGTTTTGAACCATATTTAAATTTTTGGGTTACCAGATGCACGTTTTCAATCACCAGTTGCACGGAGGATTAATAGCAATCTGCATCCATCGCAATTTCTTAAAGTGTCTAAAAAGCACCCAAGGACGGCCCCGACCGAGACAGGGCCGTAGTGGGGCACTCCCCTAGCGGGCTATATCAATAGAATGACCGGTAAAATGATTTAAAACAGTTTTATAATTTTTGGGTTACCAGATGCACGTTTTCAATCACCAGTTGCACGGAGGATTAATAGCAATCTGCATCCATCGCAATTTCTTAAAGTGTCCATAAAGCACCCAAGGACGGCCCCGACCGAGACAGGGCCGTAGTGGGGCACTCCCCTAGCGGGCTATATCAATAGAATGACCGGTAAAATGATTTAAAACAGTTTTATAATTTTTGGGTTACCAGATGCACGTTTTCAATCACCAGTTGCACGGAGGATTAATAGCAATCTGCATCCATCGCAATTTCTTAAAGTGTCTAAAAAGCACCCAAGGACGGCCCCGACCGAGACAGGGCCGTAGTGGGGCACTCCCCTAGCGGGCTATATCAATAGAATGACCGGTAAAATGATTTAAAACAGTTTTATAATTTTTGGGTTACCAGATGCACGTTTTCAATCACCAGTTGCACGGAGGATTAATAGCAATCTGCATCCATCGCAATTTCTTAAAGTGTCCATAAAGCACCCAAGGACGGCCCCGACCGAGACAGGGCCGTAGTGGGGCACTCCCCTAGCGGGCTATATCAATAGAATGACCGGTAAAATGATTTAAAACAGTTTTATAATTTTTGGGTTACCAGATGCACGTTTTCAATCACCAGTTGCACGGAGGATTAATAGCAATCTGCATCCATCGTGATTTCTTAAAGTGTCTAAAAAGCACCCAAGGACGGCCCTGACAGAGAGAGGGCCGTAGTGGGGCACTCCCCTAGCGGGCTATATCAATAGAATGACGGGTAAAAGTATTTAAAACCGTTTTATAATTTTTGGGTTACCAGATGCACGTTTTCAATCACCAGGTGCACGGAGGAAAATGAGCATTTGCATCCATAGTCATGTTTTAAACCGTCCATAAAGCACTCTTGGCCGGCCCCGGCAGAGAGAGAAAAAGAGGGGAAAAGTGTTGAAAAAAAAAAAAAAATCCTACCTTCCATAAATAATTGGGACCGGCCCCCATTGCTAAAGGTCCGTAGTAGGGTGCGCCATAACCGGACATGAATATATGGAACACCGCTAACCGCATAGAGAACCGTGTTTTGGGTGACCAGGTGCACGT
>NW_028322060.1:40000-52500 GCF_057628025.1 Oncorhynchus mykiss
GATTTTGGAGTGTTTTGAAAGTGAGTTGTCCGTGGAGCAGCAGCCTGTGGACGAGGGTGATCAGACGGCAGGTGCGTCGGCGGCGGCGGTGCAGCCAGTCAGTCAGGTCGGTAGTGAACTGTGCTCGGATCCGAGGGAGCAAGGCTGTGACGTGGCGACTTCCACGGAGAGCGAGAGTGATGAGGACGGCGGCGGCGTACCGTCCCGCATGGAGGTTTGGAGTAATGTAATTTTGACTGAATATGAACAATATATTACGGGTAGACAACCTTCAGTTAAACGAATTGACAATAGTCGCACCAGTATATCCCGAGTACGGGAATTCCTCCGCATTATGTCAGAGGGCAAGGCCGATGAAGGACTGTGTTTTCTGGATAACTACAGACGTGTGTATGAGTGGTATGGTCAATGTGATGACCGTGGTTTGGCACCATCCACGTTAAAAATGTACCGGGCCGATATTCGAGGTTTCCTGAATTATCTCATTCAGTTCCGGCCAAATGGTATGCAAGCTAAGGTCGTTGGAATTCGAAAGATGTTACTCTGCTTGGCGAAGATGGACAGGGACTCACGGCAGAGCCAGGCAACTCATAGGGCAAAATTCCGCCAACGCTGCAGGGACGAGGTGCTCAGCGCTGCGGATTTAAAACGCTTTGTTGAGCTAAGCAATCAAGCCATTCCTTCAGTTCTCAGTAGGCTGGAGGTCCGTGCCACCTGCTCTGACAGGCGTAGGTTTGCAGCTCTCATGTCCAGCCGGTTGGCCATATTTAATGGCACTCGACGATCCCCAGTCACCATGTTTAGTGAGAGTGATTTCAATGAAGTAACCCCGGAAGGTGGGGGTTATCAGATGTGTGTAGCTAGCCACAAAACAAACTATAGCTTTGGGGAGTGCAGAATTGTTCTATGTCAGGAGGAATACACTTGGCTTAAACGATTCCATCAAATCAGGCCTCATCTGAGTGGAATGACCTCAGAAATAGAACTCTTCTTTTTCACATCCTGCGGTCAACCTTACGGTAATCTGTGTGAGTATGTGGGGCAAATCTTTGCAGAGTTTGGTATTGGAAGTAAAGTGACCTTCGGTACAATTCGACGCAGTGTTGCCACATTGAACTTTAACCAAGGCTTGGATACAGACCGAGGAACTGTGGCTGACCATATGTGTCACTCTCTGGAAACGCAGGCACGCCACTACCGGTACCACAATTTGCCCAAAAATGCCAGCCGGGCCCGGGCACTGATTGAGGGACAAATCAATAAATGATTAACTGATTAATTAAAGCATATTTGTTTGAAATTTACCCTTGTATTTGTGTCATTTATGCATTAAAATGATTAAAAATGTGTTTCAAAATACATTTACCTGGACTCCCAATATGAAGCCCCAGTACTTTAAAAAATTCACTGGAGTGCGCCAAAGCTACAATATATATGGAGGATTCTAAAATCCATTTACCTTTGGCGCCCTCCGGTGAATTTTCCCCAGTAGTGGGGCTCCATAGTGGGATTTAATATTAGAATGACCGGTAAAAGTATTTAAAACAGTTTTATAATTTTTGGGTGACCAGGTGCACACGGGTCTTTTGGGTGACCAGGTGCACACGGGTCTTTTGGGTGACCAGGTGCACACGGGTCTTTTGGGTGACCAGGTGCACACGGGTCTTTTGGGTGACCAGGTGCACATGGGATTAATAGCAATCTGCATCCATCGCAATTTCTTAAAGTGCCCATAAAGCACCAAGGACGGCCCCGACCGAGACAGGGCCGTAGTGGGGCACTCCCCTAGCGGGCTATAGCAATAGAATGACGGGTAAAAATATTTAAAACCGTTTTATAATTTTTAGGTGACCAGGTGCACACGGGTCTTTTGGGTGACCAGGTGCACACGGGTCTTTTGGGTGACCAGGTGCACATGGGATTAATAGCAATCTGCATCCATCGCAATTTCTTAAAGTGCCCATAAAGCACCAAGGACGGCCCCGACCGAGACAGGGCCGTAGTGGGGCACTCCCCTAGCGGGCTATAGCAATAGAATGACGGGTAAAAATATTTAAAACCGTTTTATAATTTTTAGGTGACCAGGTGCACACGGGTCTTTTGGGTGACCAGGTGCACATGTGATTAATAGCAATCTGCATCCATCGCAATTTCTTAAAGTGCCCATAAAGCACCAAGGACGGCCCCGACCGAGACAGGGCCGTAGTGGGGCACTCCCCTAGCGGGCTATAGCAATAGAATGACGGGTAAAAATATTTAAAACCGTTTTATAATTTTTAGGTGACCAGGTGCACACGGGTCTTTTGGGTGACCAGGTGCACACGGGTCTTTTGGGTGACCAGGTGCACATGGGATTAATAGCAATCTGCATCCATCGCAATTTCTTAAAGTGCCCATAAAGCACCAAGGACGGCCCCGACCGAGACAGGGCCGTAGTGGGGCACTCCCCTAGCGGGCTATAGCAATAGAATGACGGGTAAAAATATTTAAAACCGTTTTATAATTTTTAGGTGACCAGGTGCACACGGGTCTTTTGGGTGACCAGGTGCACACGGGTCTTTTGGGTGACCAGGTGCACATGGGATTAATAGCAATCTGCATCCATCGCAATTTCTTAAAGTGCCCATAAAGCACCAAGGACGGCCCCGACCGAGACAGGGCCGTAGTGGGGCACTCCCCTAGCGGGCTATAGCAATAGAATGACGGGTAAAAATATTTAAAACCGTTTTATAATTTTTAGGTGACCAGGTGCACACGGGTCTTTTGGGTGACCAGGTGCACACGGGTCTTTTGGGTGACCAGGTGCACATGGGATTAATAGCAATCTGCATCCATCGCAATTTCTTAAAGTGCCCATAAAGCACCAAGGACGGCCCCGACCGAGACAGGGCCGTAGTGGGGCACTCCCCTAGCGGGCTATAGCAATAGAATGACGGGTAAAAATATTTAAAACCGTTTTATAATTTTTAGGTGACCAGGTGCACACGGGTCTTTTGGGTGACCAGGTGCACACGGGTCTTTTGGGTGACCAGGTGCACATGGGATTAATAGCAATCTGCATCCATCGCAATTTCTTAAAGTGCCCATAAAGCACCAAGGACGGCCCCGACCGAGACAGGGCCGTAGTGGGGCACTCCCCTAGCGGGCTATAGCAATAGAATGACGGGTAAAAATATTTAAAACCGTTTTATAATTTTTAGGTGACCAGGTGCACACGGGTCTTTTGGGTGACCAGGTGCACATGTGATTAATAGCAATCTGCATCCATCGCAATTTCTTAAAGTGCCCATAAAGCACCAAGGACGGCCCCGACCGAGACAGGGCCGTAGTGGGGCACTCCCCTAGCGGGCTATAGCAATAGAATGACGGGTAAAAATATTTAAAACCGTTTTATAATTTTTAGGTGACCAGGTGCACACGGGTCTTTTGGGTGACCAGGTGCACACGGGTCTTTTGGGTGACCAGGTGCACATGGGATTAATAGCAATCTGCATCCATCGCAATTTCTTAAAGTGCCCATAAAGCACCAAGGACGGCCCCGACCGAGACAGGGCCGTAGTGGGGCACTCCCCTAGCGGGCTATAGCAATAGAATGACGGGTAAAAATATTTAAAACCGTTTTATAATTTTTAGGTGACCAGGTGCACACGGGTCTTTTGGGTGACCAGGTGCACACGGGTCTTTTGGGTGACCAGGTGCACATGGGATTAATAGCAATCTGCATCCATCGCAATTTCTTAAAGTGCCCATAAAGCACCAAGGACGGCCCCGACCGAGACAGGGCCGTAGTGGGGCACTCCCCTAGCGGGCTATAGCAATAGAATGACGGGTAAAAATATTTAAAACCGTTTTATAATTTTTAGGTGACCAGGTGCACACGGGTCTTTTGGGTGACCAGGTGCACATGTGATTAATAGCAATCTGCATCCATCGCAATTTCTTAAAGTGCCCATAAAGCACCAAGGACGGCCCCGACCGAGACAGGGCCGTAGTGGGGCACTCCCCTAGCGGGCTATAGCAATAGAATGACGGGTAAAAATATTTAAAACCGTTTTATAATTTTTAGGTGACCAGGTGCACACGGGTCTTTTGGGTGACCAGGTGCACACGGGTCTTTTGGGTGACCAGGTGCACATGGGATTAATAGCAATCTGCATCCATCGCAATTTCTTAAAGTGCCCATAAAGCACCAAGGACGGCCCCGACCGAGACAGGGCCGTAGTGGGGCACTCCCCTAGCGGGCTATAGCAATAGAATGACGGGTAAAAATATTTAAAACCGTTTTATAATTTTTAGGTGACCAGGTGCACACGGGTCTTTTGGGTGACCAGGTGCACACGGGTCTTTTGGGTGACCAGGTGCACATGGGATTAATAGCAATCTGCATCCATCGCAATTTCTTAAAGTGCCCATAAAGCACCAAGGACGGCCCCGACCGAGACAGGGCCGTAGTGGGGCACTCCCCTAGCGGGCTATAGCAATAGAATGACGGGTAAAAATATTTAAAACCGTTTTATAATTTTTAGGTGACCAGGTGCACACGGGTCTTTTGGGTGACCAGGTGCACACGGGTCTTTTGGGTGACCAGGTGCACACGGGTCTTTTGGGTGACCAGGTGCACATGGGATTAATAGCAATCTGCATCCATCGCAATTTCTTAAAGTGCCCATAAAGCACCAAGGACGGCCCCGACCGAGACAGGGCCGTAGTGGGGCACTCCCCTAGCGGGCTATAGCAATAGAATGACGGGTAAAAATATTTAAAACCGTTTTATAATTTTTAGGTGACCAGGTGCACACGGGTCTTTTGGGTGACCAGGTGCACACGGGTCTTTTGGGTGACCAGGTGCACATGGGATTAATAGCAATCTGCATCCATCGCAATTTCTTAAAGTGCCCATAAAGCACCAAGGACGGCCCCGACCGAGACAGGGCCGTAGTGGGGCACTCCCCTAGCGGGCTATAGCAATAGAATGACGGGTAAAAATATTTAAAACCGTTTTATAATTTTTAGGTGACCAGGTGCACACGGGTCTTTTGGGTGACCAGGTGCACATGTGATTAATAGCAATCTGCATCCATCGCAATTTCTTAAAGTGCCCATAAAGCACCAAGGACGGCCCCGACCGAGACAGGGCCGTAGTGGGGCACTCCCCTAGCGGGCTATAGCAATAGAATGACGGGTAAAAATATTTAAAACCGTTTTATAATTTTTAGGTGACCAGGTGCACACGGGTCTTTTGGGTGACCAGGTGCACACGGGTCTTTTGGGTGACCAGGTGCACATGGGATTAATAGCAATCTGCATCCATCGCAATTTCTTAAAGTGCCCATAAAGCACCAAGGACGGCCCCGACCGAGACAGGGCCGTAGTGGGGCACTCCCCTAGCGGGCTATAGCAATAGAATGACGGGTAAAAATATTTAAAACCGTTTTATAATTTTTAGGTGACCAGGTGCACACGGGTCTTTTGGGTGACCAGGTGCACACGGGTCTTTTGGGTGACCAGGTGCACATGGGATTAATAGCAATCTGCATCCATCGCAATTTCTTAAAGTGCCCATAAAGCACCAAGGACGGCCCCGACCGAGACAGGGCCGTAGTGGGGCACTCCCCTAGCGGGCTATAGCAATAGAATGACGGGTAAAAATATTTAAAACCGTTTTATAATTTTTAGGTGACCAGGTGCACACGGGTCTTTTGGGTGACCAGGTGCACATGTGATTAATAGCAATCTGCATCCATCGCAATTTCTTAAAGTGCCCATAAAGCACCAAGGACGGCCCCGACCGAGACAGGGCCGTAGTGGGGCACTCCCCTAGCGGGCTATAGCAATAGAATGACGGGTAAAAATATTTAAAACCGTTTTATAATTTTTAGGTGACCAGGTGCACACGGGTCTTTTGGGTGACCAGGTGCACACGGGTCTTTTGGGTGACCAGGTGCACATGGGATTAATAGCAATCTGCATCCATCGCAATTTCTTAAAGTGCCCATAAAGCACCAAGGACGGCCCCGACCGAGACAGGGCCGTAGTGGGGCACTCCCCTAGCGGGCTATAGCAATAGAATGACGGGTAAAAATATTTAAAACCGTTTTATAATTTTTAGGTGACCAGGTGCACACGGGTCTTTTGGGTGACCAGGTGCACATGTGATTAATAGCAATCTGCATCCATCGCAATTTCTTAAAGTGCCCATAAAGCACCAAGGACGGCCCCGACCGAGACAGGGCCGTAGTGGGGCACTCCCCTAGCGGGCTATAGCAATAGAATGACGGGTAAAAATATTTAAAACCGTTTTATAATTTTTAGGTGACCAGGTGCACACGGGTCTTTTGGGTGACCAGGTGCACACGGGTCTTTTGGGTGACCAGGTGCACATGTGATTAATAGCAATCTGCATCCATCGCAATTTCTTAAAGTGCCCATAAAGCACCAAGGACGGCCCCGACCGAGACAGGGCCGTAGTGGGGCACTCCCCTAGCGGGCTATAGCAATAGAATGACGGGTAAAAATATTTAAAACCGTTTTATAATTTTTAGGTGACCAGGTGCACACGGGTCTTTTGGGTGACCAGGTGCACACGGGTCTTTTGGGTGACCAGGTGCACATGGGATTAATAGCAATCTGCATCCATCGCAATTTCTTAAAGTGCCCATAAAGCACCAAGGACGGCCCCGACCGAGACAGGGCCGTAGTGGGGCACTCCCCTAGCGGGCTATAGCAATAGAATGACGGGTAAAAATATTTAAAACCGTTTTATAATTTTTAGGTGACCAGGTGCACACGGGTCTTTTGGGTGACCAGGTGCACACGGGTCTTTTGGGTGACCAGGTGCACATGGGATTAATAGCAATCTGCATCCATCGCAATTTCTTAAAGTGCCCATAAAGCACCAAGGACGGCCCCGACCGAGACAGGGCCGTAGTGGGGCACTCCCCTAGCGGGCTATAGCAATAGAATGACGGGTAAAAATATTTAAAACCGTTTTATAATTTTTAGGTGACCAGGTGCACACGGGTCTTTTGGGTGACCAGGTGCACACGGGTCTTTTGGGTGACCAGGTGCACATGGGATTAATAGCAATCTGCATCCATCGCAATTTCTTAAAGTGCCCATAAAGCACCAAGGACGGCCCCGACCGAGACAGGGCCGTAGTGGGGCACTCCCCTAGCGGGCTATAGCAATAGAATGACGGGTAAAAATATTTAAAACCGTTTTATAATTTTTAGGTGACCAGGTGCACACGGGTCTTTTGGGTGACCAGGTGCACACGGGTCTTTTGGGTGACCAGGTGCACATGGGATTAATAGCAATCTGCATCCATCGCAATTTCTTAAAGTGCCCATAAAGCACCAAGGACGGCCCCGACCGAGACAGGGCCGTAGTGGGGCACTCCCCTAGCGGGCTATAGCAATAGAATGACGGGTAAAAATATTTAAAACCGTTTTATAATTTTTAGGTGACCAGGTGCACACGGGTCTTTTGGGTGACCAGGTGCACACGGGTCTTTTGGGTGACCAGGTGCACACGGGTCTTTTGGGTGACCAGGTGCACATGGGATTAATAGCAATCTGCATCCATCGCAATTTCTTAAAGTGCCCATAAAGCACCAAGGACGGCCCCGACCGAGACAGGGCCGTAGTGGGGCACTCCCCTAGCGGGCTATAGCAATAGAATGACGGGTAAAAATATTTAAAACCGTTTTATAATTTTTAGGTGACCAGGTGCACACGGGTCTTTTGGGTGACCAGGTGCACACGGGTCTTTTGGGTGACCAGGTGCACATGGGATTAATAGCAATCTGCATCCATCGCAATTTCTTAAAGTGCCCATAAAGCACCAAGGACGGCCCCGACCGAGACAGGGCCGTAGTGGGGCACTCCCCTAGCGGGCTATAGCAATAGAATGACGGGTAAAAATATTTAAAACCGTTTTATAATTTTTAGGTGACCAGGTGCACACGGGTCTTTTGGGTGACCAGGTGCACATGTGATTAATAGCAATCTGCATCCATCGCAATTTCTTAAAGTGCCCATAAAGCACCAAGGACGGCCCCGACCGAGACAGGGCCGTAGTGGGGCACTCCCCTAGCGGGCTATAGCAATAGAATGACGGGTAAAAATATTTAAAACCGTTTTATAATTTTTAGGTGACCAGGTGCACACGGGTCTTTTGGGTGACCAGGTGCACACGGGTCTTTTGGGTGACCAGGTGCACATGGGATTAATAGCAATCTGCATCCATCGCAATTTCTTAAAGTGCCCATAAAGCACCAAGGACGGCCCCGACCGAGACAGGGCCGTAGTGGGGCACTCCCCTAGCGGGCTATAGCAATAGAATGACGGGTAAAAATATTTAAAACCGTTTTATAATTTTTAGGTGACCAGGTGCACACGGGTCTTTTGGGTGACCAGGTGCACACGGGTCTTTTGGGTGACCAGGTGCACATGGGATTAATAGCAATCTGCATCCATCGCAATTTCTTAAAGTGCCCATAAAGCACCAAGGACGGCCCCGACCGAGACAGGGCCGTAGTGGGGCACTCCCCTAGCGGGCTATAGCAATAGAATGACGGGTAAAAATATTTAAAACCGTTTTATAATTTTTAGGTGACCAGGTGCACACGGGTCTTTTGGGTGACCAGGTGCACATGTGATTAATAGCAATCTGCATCCATCGCAATTTCTTAAAGTGCCCATAAAGCACCAAGGACGGCCCCGACCGAGACAGGGCCGTAGTGGGGCACTCCCCTAGCGGGCTATAGCAATAGAATGACGGGTAAAAATATTTAAAACCGTTTTATAATTTTTAGGTGACCAGGTGCACACGGGTCTTTTGGGTGACCAGGTGCACACGGGTCTTTTGGGTGACCAGGTGCACATGGGATTAATAGCAATCTGCATCCATCGCAATTTCTTAAAGTGCCCATAAAGCACCAAGGACGGCCCCGACCGAGACAGGGCCGTAGTGGGGCACTCCCCTAGCGGGCTATAGCAATAGAATGACGGGTAAAAATATTTAAAACCGTTTTATAATTTTTAGGTGACCAGGTGCACACGGGTCTTTTGGGTGACCAGGTGCACATGTGATTAATAGCAATCTGCATCCATCGCAATTTCTTAAAGTGCCCATAAAGCACCAAGGACGGCCCCGACCGAGACAGGGCCGTAGTGGGGCACTCCCCTAGCGGGCTATAGCAATAGAATGACGGGTAAAAATATTTAAAACCGTTTTATAATTTTTAGGTGACCAGGTGCACACGGGTCTTTTGGGTGACCAGGTGCACACGGGTCTTTTGGGTGACCAGGTGCACATGGGATTAATAGCAATCTGCATCCATCGCAATTTCTTAAAGTGCCCATAAAGCACCAAGGACGGCCCCGACCGAGACAGGGCCGTAGTGGGGCACTCCCCTAGCGGGCTATAGCAATAGAATGACGGGTAAAAATATTTAAAACCGTTTTATAATTTTTAGGTGACCAGGTGCACACGGGTCTTTTGGGTGACCAGGTGCACACGGGTCTTTTGGGTGACCAGGTGCACATGGGATTAATAGCAATCTGCATCCATCGCAATTTCTTAAAGTGCCCATAAAGCACCAAGGACGGCCCCGACCGAGACAGGGCCGTAGTGGGGCACTCCCCTAGCGGGCTATAGCAATAGAATGACGGGTAAAAATATTTAAAACCGTTTTATAATTTTTAGGTGACCAGGTGCACACGGGTCTTTTGGGTGACCAGGTGCACACGGGTCTTTTGGGTGACCAGGTGCACATGGGATTAATAGCAATCTGCATCCATCGCAATTTCTTAAAGTGCCCATAAAGCACCAAGGACGGCCCCGACCGAGACAGGGCCGTAGTGGGGCACTCCCCTAGCGGGCTATAGCAATAGAATGACGGGTAAAAATATTTAAAACCGTTTTATAATTTTTAGGTGACCAGGTGCACACGGGTCTTTTGGGTGACCAGGTGCACACGGGTCTTTTGGGTGACCAGGTGCACACGGGTCTTTTGGGTGACCAGGTGCACACGGGTCTTTTGGGTGACCAGGTGCACACGGGTCTTTTGGGTGACCAGGTGCACACGGGTCTTTTGGGTGACCAGGTGCACACGGGTCTTTTGGGTGACCAGGTGCACACGGGTCTTTTGGGTGACCAGGTGCACACGGGTCTTTTGGGTGACCAGGTGCACACGGGTCTTTTGGGTGACCAGGTGCACACGGGTCTTTTGGGTGACCAGGTGCACACGGGTCTTTTGGGTGACCAGGTGCACACGGGTCTTTTGGGTGACCAGGTGCACACGGGTCTTTTGGGTGACCAGGTGCACACGGGTCTTTTGGGTGACCAGGTGCACGCCGGCCTTTGGGTGACCAGGTGCACACGGGTCTTTTGGGTGACCAGGTGCACACGGGTCTTTTGGGTGACCAGGTGCACGCCGGCCTTTGGGTGACCAGGTGCACACGGGTCTTTTGGGTGACCAGGTGCACGCCGGCCTTTGGGTGACCAGGTGCACGCCGGCCTTTGGGTGACCAGGTGCACACGGGTCTTTTGGGTGACCAGGTGCACACGGGTCTTTTGGGTGACCAGGTGCACGCCGGCCTTTGGGTGACCAGGTGCACACGGGTCTTTTGGGTGACCAGGTGCACGCCGGCCTTTGGGTGACCAGGTGCACGCCGGCCTTTGGGTGACCAGGTGCACACGGGTCTTTTGGGTGACCAGGTGCACGCCGGCCTTTGGGTGACCAGGTGCACACGGGTCTTTTGGGTGACCAGGTGCACGCCGGCCTTTGGGTGACCAGGTGCACGCCGGCCTTTGGGTGACCAGGTGCACACGGGTCTTTTGGGTGACCAGGTGCACGCCGGCCTTTGGGTGACCAGGTGCACGCCGGCCTTTGGGTGACCAGGTGCACACGGGTCTTTTGGGTGACCAGGTGCACGCCGGTCCTTTTGGGTGACCAGGTGCACAAGTTCCATTTGGGTGACCAGGTGCACGCGGTTCATAACAGCGCGGTTATCTGCTTTAATGTCCGAGGAGGGGTGCTTAAGTGTGGGTGCCCTGGTTCACCTGGTATGCGAGGTTGTGGAGGTGGGGGGGGTCCCCTGCTGGTATCATCCCCGAAATAGAGGGGTGATACCCGGGTGGTGAGTAAGGGCCTACAACCCTGGAGGTCAATAGCTCCAGGGGGTAAGCTCTACTGTCATGTCCGTAAATAGAGTGGTGTTACCCGGGTTTTGAACCATATTTAAATTTTTGGGTTACCAGATGCACGTTTTCAATCACCAGTTGCACGGAGGATTAATAGCAATCTGCATCCATCGCAATTTCTTAAAGTGTCTAAAAAGCACCCAAGGACGGCCCCGACCGAGACAGGGCCGTAGTGGGGCACTCCCCTAGCGGGCTATATCAATAGAATGACCGGTAAAATGATTTAAAACAGTTTTATAATTTTTGGGTTACCAGATGCACGTTTTCAATCACCAGTTGCACGGAGGATTAATAGCAATCTGCATCCATCGCAATTTCTTAAAGTGTCCATAAAGCACCCAAGGACGGCCCCGACCGAGACAGGGCCGTAGTGGGGCACTCCCCTAGCGGGCTATATCAATAGAATGACCGGTAAAATGATTTAAAACAGTTTTATAATTTTTGGGTTACCAGATGCACGTTTTCAATCACCAGTTGCACGGAGGATTAATAGCAATCTGCATCCATCGCAATTTCTTAAAGTGTCTAAAAAGCACCCAAGGACGGCCCCGACCGAGACAGGGCCGTAGTGGGGCACTCCCCTAGCGGGCTATATCAATAGAATGACCGGTAAAATGATTTAAAACAGTTTTATAATTTTTGGGTTACCAGATGCACGTTTTCAATCACCAGTTGCACGGAGGATTAATAGCAATCTGCATCCATCGCAATTTCTTAAAGTGTCCATAAAGCACCCAAGGACGGCCCCGACCGAGACAGGGCCGTAGTGGGGCACTCCCCTAGCGGGCTATATCAATAGAATGACCGGTAAAATGATTTAAAACAGTTTTATAATTTTTGGGTTACCAGATGCACGTTTTCAATCACCAGTTGCACGGAGGATTAATAGCAATCTGCATCCATCGTGATTTCTTAAAGTGTCTAAAAAGCACCCAAGGACGGCCCTGACAGAGAGAGGGCCGTAGTGGGGCACTCCCCTAGCGGGCTATATCAATAGAATGACGGGTAAAAGTATTTAAAACCGTTTTATAATTTTTGGGTTACCAGATGCACGTTTTCAATCACCAGGTGCACGGAGGAAAATGAGCATTTGCATCCATAGTCATGTTTTAAACCGTCCATAAAGCACTCTTGGCCGGCCCCGGCAGAGAGAGAAAAAGAGGGGAAAAGTGTTGAAAAAAAAAAAAAAATCCTACCTTCCATAAATAATTGGGACCGGCCCCCATTGCTAAAGGTCCGTAGTAGGGTGCGCCATAACCGGACATGAATATATGGAACACCGCTAACCGCAT
>NW_028322060.1:57500-72500 GCF_057628025.1 Oncorhynchus mykiss
TGTGACGTGGCGACTTCCACGGAGAGCGAGAGTGATGAGGACGGCGGCGGCGTACCGTCCCGCATGGAGGTTTGGAGTAATGTAATTTTGACTGAATATGAACAATATATTACGGGTAGACAACCTTCAGTTAAACGAATTGACAATAGTCGCACCAGTATATCCCGAGTACGGGAATTCCTCCGCATTATGTCAGAGGGCAAGGCCGATGAAGGACTGTGTTTTCTGGATAACTACAGACGTGTGTATGAGTGGTATGGTCAATGTGATGACCGTGGTTTGGCACCATCCACGTTAAAAATGTACCGGGCCGATATTCGAGGTTTCCTGAATTATCTCATTCAGTTCCGGCCAAATGGTATGCAAGCTAAGGTCGTTGGAATTCGAAAGATGTTACTCTGCTTGGCGAAGATGGACAGGGACTCACGGCAGAGCCAGGCAACTCATAGGGCAAAATTCCGCCAACGCTGCAGGGACGAGGTGCTCAGCGCTGCGGATTTAAAACGCTTTGTTGAGCTAAGCAATCAAGCCATTCCTTCAGTTCTCAGTAGGCTGGAGGTCCGTGCCACCTGCTCTGACAGGCGTAGGTTTGCAGCTCTCATGTCCAGCCGGTTGGCCATATTTAATGGCACTCGACGATCCCCAGTCACCATGTTTAGTGAGAGTGATTTCAATGAAGTAACCCCGGAAGGTGGGGGTTATCAGATGTGTGTAGCTAGCCACAAAACAAACTATAGCTTTGGGGAGTGCAGAATTGTTCTATGTCAGGAGGAATACACTTGGCTTAAACGATTCCATCAAATCAGGCCTCATCTGAGTGGAATGACCTCAGAAATAGAACTCTTCTTTTTCACATCCTGCGGTCAACCTTACGGTAATCTGTGTGAGTATGTGGGGCAAATCTTTGCAGAGTTTGGTATTGGAAGTAAAGTGACCTTCGGTACAATTCGACGCAGTGTTGCCACATTGAACTTTAACCAAGGCTTGGATACAGACCGAGGAACTGTGGCTGACCATATGTGTCACTCTCTGGAAACGCAGGCACGCCACTACCGGTACCACAATTTGCCCAAAAATGCCAGCCGGGCCCGGGCACTGATTGAGGGACAAATCAATAAATGATTAACTGATTAATTAAAGCATATTTGTTTGAAATTTACCCTTGTATTTGTGTCATTTATGCATTAAAATGATTAAAAATGTGTTTCAAAATACATTTACCTGGACTCCCAATATGAAGCCCCAGTACTTTAAAAAATTCACTGGAGTGCGCCAAAGCTACAATATATATGGAGGATTCTAAAATCCATTTACCTTTGGCGCCCTCCGGTGAATTTTCCCCAGTAGTGGGGCTCCATAGTGGGATTTAATATTAGAATGACCGGTAAAAGTATTTAAAACAGTTTTATAATTTTTGGGTGACCAGGTGCACACGGGTCTTTTGGGTGACCAGGTGCACACGGGTCTTTTGGGTGACCAGGTGCACACGGGTCTTTTGGGTGACCAGGTGCACACGGGTCTTTTGGGTGACCAGGTGCACATGGGATTAATAGCAATCTGCATCCATCGCAATTTCTTAAAGTGCCCATGAAGCACCAAGGACGGCCCCGACCGAGACAGGGCCGTAGTGGGGCACTCCCCTAGCGGGCTATAGCAATAGAATGACGGGTAAAAATATTTAAAACCGTTTTATAATTTTTAGGTGACCAGGTGCACACGGGTCTTTTGGGTGACCAGGTGCACACGGGTCTTTTGGGTGACCAGGTGCACATGGGATTAATAGCAATCTGCATCCATCGCAATTTCTTAAAGTGCCCATAAAGCACCAAGGACGGCCCCGACCGAGACAGGGCCGTAGTGGGGCACTCCCCTAGCGGGCTATAGCAATAGAATGACGGGTAAAAATATTTAAAACCGTTTTATAATTTTTAGGTGACCAGGTGCACACGGGTCTTTTGGGTGACCAGGTGCACATGTGATTAATAGCAATCTGCATCCATCGCAATTTCTTAAAGTGCCCATAAAGCACCAAGGACGGCCCCGACCGAGACAGGGCCGTAGTGGGGCACTCCCCTAGCGGGCTATAGCAATAGAATGACGGGTAAAAATATTTAAAACCGTTTTATAATTTTTAGGTGACCAGGTGCACACGGGTCTTTTGGGTGACCAGGTGCACACGGGTCTTTTGGGTGACCAGGTGCACATGGGATTAATAGCAATCTGCATCCATCGCAATTTCTTAAAGTGCCCATAAAGCACCAAGGACGGCCCCGACCGAGACAGGGCCGTAGTGGGGCACTCCCCTAGCGGGCTATAGCAATAGAATGACGGGTAAAAATATTTAAAACCGTTTTATAATTTTTAGGTGACCAGGTGCACACGGGTCTTTTGGGTGACCAGGTGCACACGGGTCTTTTGGGTGACCAGGTGCACATGGGATTAATAGCAATCTGCATCCATCGCAATTTCTTAAAGTGCCCATAAAGCACCAAGGACGGCCCCGACCGAGACAGGGCCGTAGTGGGGCACTCCCCTAGCGGGCTATAGCAATAGAATGACGGGTAAAAATATTTAAAACCGTTTTATAATTTTTAGGTGACCAGGTGCACACGGGTCTTTTGGGTGACCAGGTGCACACGGGTCTTTTGGGTGACCAGGTGCACATGGGATTAATAGCAATCTGCATCCATCGCAATTTCTTAAAGTGCCCATAAAGCACCAAGGACGGCCCCGACCGAGACAGGGCCGTAGTGGGGCACTCCCCTAGCGGGCTATAGCAATAGAATGACGGGTAAAAATATTTAAAACCGTTTTATAATTTTTAGGTGACCAGGTGCACACGGGTCTTTTGGGTGACCAGGTGCACACGGGTCTTTTGGGTGACCAGGTGCACATGGGATTAATAGCAATCTGCATCCATCGCAATTTCTTAAAGTGCCCATAAAGCACCAAGGACGGCCCCGACCGAGACAGGGCCGTAGTGGGGCACTCCCCTAGCGGGCTATAGCAATAGAATGACGGGTAAAAATATTTAAAACCGTTTTATAATTTTTAGGTGACCAGGTGCACACGGGTCTTTTGGGTGACCAGGTGCACATGTGATTAATAGCAATCTGCATCCATCGCAATTTCTTAAAGTGCCCATAAAGCACCAAGGACGGCCCCGACCGAGACAGGGCCGTAGTGGGGCACTCCCCTAGCGGGCTATAGCAATAGAATGACGGGTAAAAATATTTAAAACCGTTTTATAATTTTTAGGTGACCAGGTGCACACGGGTCTTTTGGGTGACCAGGTGCACACGGGTCTTTTGGGTGACCAGGTGCACATGGGATTAATAGCAATCTGCATCCATCGCAATTTCTTAAAGTGCCCATAAAGCACCAAGGACGGCCCCGACCGAGACAGGGCCGTAGTGGGGCACTCCCCTAGCGGGCTATAGCAATAGAATGACGGGTAAAAATATTTAAAACCGTTTTATAATTTTTAGGTGACCAGGTGCACACGGGTCTTTTGGGTGACCAGGTGCACACGGGTCTTTTGGGTGACCAGGTGCACATGGGATTAATAGCAATCTGCATCCATCGCAATTTCTTAAAGTGCCCATAAAGCACCAAGGACGGCCCCGACCGAGACAGGGCCGTAGTGGGGCACTCCCCTAGCGGGCTATAGCAATAGAATGACGGGTAAAAATATTTAAAACCGTTTTATAATTTTTAGGTGACCAGGTGCACACGGGTCTTTTGGGTGACCAGGTGCACATGTGATTAATAGCAATCTGCATCCATCGCAATTTCTTAAAGTGCCCATAAAGCACCAAGGACGGCCCCGACCGAGACAGGGCCGTAGTGGGGCACTCCCCTAGCGGGCTATAGCAATAGAATGACGGGTAAAAATATTTAAAACCGTTTTATAATTTTTAGGTGACCAGGTGCACACGGGTCTTTTGGGTGACCAGGTGCACACGGGTCTTTTGGGTGACCAGGTGCACATGGGATTAATAGCAATCTGCATCCATCGCAATTTCTTAAAGTGCCCATAAAGCACCAAGGACGGCCCCGACCGAGACAGGGCCGTAGTGGGGCACTCCCCTAGCGGGCTATAGCAATAGAATGACGGGTAAAAATATTTAAAACCGTTTTATAATTTTTAGGTGACCAGGTGCACACGGGTCTTTTGGGTGACCAGGTGCACACGGGTCTTTTGGGTGACCAGGTGCACATGGGATTAATAGCAATCTGCATCCATCGCAATTTCTTAAAGTGCCCATAAAGCACCAAGGACGGCCCCGACCGAGACAGGGCCGTAGTGGGGCACTCCCCTAGCGGGCTATAGCAATAGAATGACGGGTAAAAATATTTAAAACCGTTTTATAATTTTTAGGTGACCAGGTGCACACGGGTCTTTTGGGTGACCAGGTGCACACGGGTCTTTTGGGTGACCAGGTGCACACGGGTCTTTTGGGTGACCAGGTGCACATGGGATTAATAGCAATCTGCATCCATCGCAATTTCTTAAAGTGCCCATAAAGCACCAAGGACGGCCCCGACCGAGACAGGGCCGTAGTGGGGCACTCCCCTAGCGGGCTATAGCAATAGAATGACGGGTAAAAATATTTAAAACCGTTTTATAATTTTTAGGTGACCAGGTGCACACGGGTCTTTTGGGTGACCAGGTGCACACGGGTCTTTTGGGTGACCAGGTGCACATGGGATTAATAGCAATCTGCATCCATCGCAATTTCTTAAAGTGCCCATAAAGCACCAAGGACGGCCCCGACCGAGACAGGGCCGTAGTGGGGCACTCCCCTAGCGGGCTATAGCAATAGAATGACGGGTAAAAATATTTAAAACCGTTTTATAATTTTTAGGTGACCAGGTGCACACGGGTCTTTTGGGTGACCAGGTGCACATGTGATTAATAGCAATCTGCATCCATCGCAATTTCTTAAAGTGCCCATAAAGCACCAAGGACGGCCCCGACCGAGACAGGGCCGTAGTGGGGCACTCCCCTAGCGGGCTATAGCAATAGAATGACGGGTAAAAATATTTAAAACCGTTTTATAATTTTTAGGTGACCAGGTGCACACGGGTCTTTTGGGTGACCAGGTGCACACGGGTCTTTTGGGTGACCAGGTGCACATGGGATTAATAGCAATCTGCATCCATCGCAATTTCTTAAAGTGCCCATAAAGCACCAAGGACGGCCCCGACCGAGACAGGGCCGTAGTGGGGCACTCCCCTAGCGGGCTATAGCAATAGAATGACGGGTAAAAATATTTAAAACCGTTTTATAATTTTTAGGTGACCAGGTGCACACGGGTCTTTTGGGTGACCAGGTGCACACGGGTCTTTTGGGTGACCAGGTGCACATGGGATTAATAGCAATCTGCATCCATCGCAATTTCTTAAAGTGCCCATAAAGCACCAAGGACGGCCCCGACCGAGACAGGGCCGTAGTGGGGCACTCCCCTAGCGGGCTATAGCAATAGAATGACGGGTAAAAATATTTAAAACCGTTTTATAATTTTTAGGTGACCAGGTGCACACGGGTCTTTTGGGTGACCAGGTGCACATGTGATTAATAGCAATCTGCATCCATCGCAATTTCTTAAAGTGCCCATAAAGCACCAAGGACGGCCCCGACCGAGACAGGGCCGTAGTGGGGCACTCCCCTAGCGGGCTATAGCAATAGAATGACGGGTAAAAATATTTAAAACCGTTTTATAATTTTTAGGTGACCAGGTGCACACGGGTCTTTTGGGTGACCAGGTGCACACGGGTCTTTTGGGTGACCAGGTGCACATGGGATTAATAGCAATCTGCATCCATCGCAATTTCTTAAAGTGCCCATAAAGCACCAAGGACGGCCCCGACCGAGACAGGGCCGTAGTGGGGCACTCCCCTAGCGGGCTATAGCAATAGAATGACGGGTAAAAATATTTAAAACCGTTTTATAATTTTTAGGTGACCAGGTGCACACGGGTCTTTTGGGTGACCAGGTGCACATGTGATTAATAGCAATCTGCATCCATCGCAATTTCTTAAAGTGCCCATAAAGCACCAAGGACGGCCCCGACCGAGACAGGGCCGTAGTGGGGCACTCCCCTAGCGGGCTATAGCAATAGAATGACGGGTAAAAATATTTAAAACCGTTTTATAATTTTTAGGTGACCAGGTGCACACGGGTCTTTTGGGTGACCAGGTGCACACGGGTCTTTTGGGTGACCAGGTGCACATGGGATTAATAGCAATCTGCATCCATCGCAATTTCTTAAAGTGCCCATAAAGCACCAAGGACGGCCCCGACCGAGACAGGGCCGTAGTGGGGCACTCCCCTAGCGGGCTATAGCAATAGAATGACGGGTAAAAATATTTAAAACCGTTTTATAATTTTTAGGTGACCAGGTGCACACGGGTCTTTTGGGTGACCAGGTGCACACGGGTCTTTTGGGTGACCAGGTGCACATGGGATTAATAGCAATCTGCATCCATCGCAATTTCTTAAAGTGCCCATAAAGCACCAAGGACGGCCCCGACCGAGACAGGGCCGTAGTGGGGCACTCCCCTAGCGGGCTATAGCAATAGAATGACGGGTAAAAATATTTAAAACCGTTTTATAATTTTTAGGTGACCAGGTGCACACGGGTCTTTTGGGTGACCAGGTGCACACGGGTCTTTTGGGTGACCAGGTGCACATGGGATTAATAGCAATCTGCATCCATCGCAATTTCTTAAAGTGCCCATAAAGCACCAAGGACGGCCCCGACCGAGACAGGGCCGTAGTGGGGCACTCCCCTAGCGGGCTATAGCAATAGAATGACGGGTAAAAATATTTAAAACCGTTTTATAATTTTTAGGTGACCAGGTGCACACGGGTCTTTTGGGTGACCAGGTGCACACGGGTCTTTTGGGTGACCAGGTGCACATGGGATTAATAGCAATCTGCATCCATCGCAATTTCTTAAAGTGCCCATAAAGCACCAAGGACGGCCCCGACCGAGACAGGGCCGTAGTGGGGCACTCCCCTAGCGGGCTATAGCAATAGAATGACGGGTAAAAATATTTAAAACCGTTTTATAATTTTTAGGTGACCAGGTGCACACGGGTCTTTTGGGTGACCAGGTGCACACGGGTCTTTTGGGTGACCAGGTGCACATGGGATTAATAGCAATCTGCATCCATCGCAATTTCTTAAAGTGCCCATAAAGCACCAAGGACGGCCCCGACCGAGACAGGGCCGTAGTGGGGCACTCCCCTAGCGGGCTATAGCAATAGAATGACGGGTAAAAATATTTAAAACCGTTTTATAATTTTTAGGTGACCAGGTGCACACGGGTCTTTTGGGTGACCAGGTGCACATGTGATTAATAGCAATCTGCATCCATCGCAATTTCTTAAAGTGCCCATAAAGCACCAAGGACGGCCCCGACCGAGACAGGGCCGTAGTGGGGCACTCCCCTAGCGGGCTATAGCAATAGAATGACGGGTAAAAATATTTAAAACCGTTTTATAATTTTTAGGTGACCAGGTGCACACGGGTCTTTTGGGTGACCAGGTGCACACGGGTCT
This sequence comes from Oncorhynchus mykiss, assembly GCF_057628025.1. NCBI lineage: Eukaryota > Metazoa > Chordata > Actinopteri > Salmoniformes > Salmonidae > Oncorhynchus > Oncorhynchus mykiss. The sequence goes on from NW_028322060.1 coordinate 65,070, forward strand.
TTTGGGTGACCAGGTGCACATGGGATTAATAGCAATCTGCATCCATCGCAATTTCTTAAAGTGCCCATAAAGCACCAAGGACGGCCCCGACCGAGACAGGGCCGTAGTGGGGCACTCCCCTAGCGGGCTATAGCAATAGAATGACGGGTAAAAATATTTAAAACCGTTTTATAATTTTTAGGTGACCAGGTGCACACGGGTCTTTTGGGTGACCAGGTGCACACGGGTCTTTTGGGTGACCAGGTGCACATGGGATTAATAGCAATCTGCATCCATCGCAATTTCTTAAAGTGCCCATAAAGCACCAAGGACGGCCCCGACCGAGACAGGGCCGTAGTGGGGCACTCCCCTAGCGGGCTATAGCAATAGAATGACGGGTAAAAATATTTAAAACCGTTTTATAATTTTTAGGTGACCAGGTGCACACGGGTCTTTTGGGTGACCAGGTGCACATGTGATTAATAGCAATCTGCATCCATCGCAATTTCTTAAAGTGCCCATAAAGCACCAAGGACGGCCCCGACCGAGACAGGGCCGTAGTGGGGCACTCCCCTAGCGGGCTATAGCAATAGAATGACGGGTAAAAATATTTAAAACCGTTTTATAATTTTTAGGTGACCAGGTGCACACGGGTCTTTTGGGTGACCAGGTGCACACGGGTCTTTTGGGTGACCAGGTGCACATGGGATTAATAGCAATCTGCATCCATCGCAATTTCTTAAAGTGCCCATAAAGCACCAAGGACGGCCCCGACCGAGACAGGGCCGTAGTGGGGCACTCCCCTAGCGGGCTATAGCAATAGAATGACGGGTAAAAATATTTAAAACCGTTTTATAATTTTTAGGTGACCAGGTGCACACGGGTCTTTTGGGTGACCAGGTGCACACGGGTCTTTTGGGTGACCAGGTGCACATGGGATTAATAGCAATCTGCATCCATCGCAATTTCTTAAAGTGCCCATAAAGCACCAAGGACGGCCCCGACCGAGACAGGGCCGTAGTGGGGCACTCCCCTAGCGGGCTATAGCAATAGAATGACGGGTAAAAATATTTAAAACCGTTTTATAATTTTTAGGTGACCAGGTGCACACGGGTCTTTTGGGTGACCAGGTGCACACGGGTCTTTTGGGTGACCAGGTGCACACGGGTCTTTTGGGTGACCAGGTGCACATGGGATTAATAGCAATCTGCATCCATCGCAATTTCTTAAAGTGCCCATAAAGCACCAAGGACGGCCCCGACCGAGACAGGGCCGTAGTGGGGCACTCCCCTAGCGGGCTATAGCAATAGAATGACGGGTAAAAATATTTAAAACCGTTTTATAATTTTTAGGTGACCAGGTGCACACGGGTCTTTTGGGTGACCAGGTGCACACGGGTCTTTTGGGTGACCAGGTGCACATGGGATTAATAGCAATCTGCATCCATCGCAATTTCTTAAAGTGCCCATAAAGCACCAAGGACGGCCCCGACCGAGACAGGGCCGTAGTGGGGCACTCCCCTAGCGGGCTATAGCAATAGAATGACGGGTAAAAATATTTAAAACCGTTTTATAATTTTTAGGTGACCAGGTGCACACGGGTCTTTTGGGTGACCAGGTGCACATGTGATTAATAGCAATCTGCATCCATCGCAATTTCTTAAAGTGCCCATAAAGCACCAAGGACGGCCCCGACCGAGACAGGGCCGTAGTGGGGCACTCCCCTAGCGGGCTATAGCAATAGAATGACGGGTAAAAATATTTAAAACCGTTTTATAATTTTTAGGTGACCAGGTGCACACGGGTCTTTTGGGTGACCAGGTGCACACGGGTCTTTTGGGTGACCAGGTGCACATGGGATTAATAGCAATCTGCATCCATCGCAATTTCTTAAAGTGCCCATAAAGCACCAAGGACGGCCCCGACCGAGACAGGGCCGTAGTGGGGCACTCCCCTAGCGGGCTATAGCAATAGAATGACGGGTAAAAATATTTAAAACCGTTTTATAATTTTTAGGTGACCAGGTGCACACGGGTCTTTTGGGTGACCAGGTGCACACGGGTCTTTTGGGTGACCAGGTGCACATGGGATTAATAGCAATCTGCATCCATCGCAATTTCTTAAAGTGCCCATAAAGCACCAAGGACGGCCCCGACCGAGACAGGGCCGTAGTGGGGCACTCCCCTAGCGGGCTATAGCAATAGAATGACGGGTAAAAATATTTAAAACCGTTTTATAATTTTTAGGTGACCAGGTGCACACGGGTCTTTTGGGTGACCAGGTGCACATGTGATTAATAGCAATCTGCATCCATCGCAATTTCTTAAAGTGCCCATAAAGCACCAAGGACGGCCCCGACCGAGACAGGGCCGTAGTGGGGCACTCCCCTAGCGGGCTATAGCAATAGAATGACGGGTAAAAATATTTAAAACCGTTTTATAATTTTTAGGTGACCAGGTGCACACGGGTCTTTTGGGTGACCAGGTGCACACGGGTCTTTTGGGTGACCAGGTGCACATGGGATTAATAGCAATCTGCATCCATCGCAATTTCTTAAAGTGCCCATAAAGCACCAAGGACGGCCCCGACCGAGACAGGGCCGTAGTGGGGCACTCCCCTAGCGGGCTATAGCAATAGAATGACGGGTAAAAATATTTAAAACCGTTTTATAATTTTTAGGTGACCAGGTGCACACGGGTCTTTTGGGTGACCAGGTGCACATGTGATTAATAGCAATCTGCATCCATCGCAATTTCTTAAAGTGCCCATAAAGCACCAAGGACGGCCCCGACCGAGACAGGGCCGTAGTGGGGCACTCCCCTAGCGGGCTATAGCAATAGAATGACGGGTAAAAATATTTAAAACCGTTTTATAATTTTTAGGTGACCAGGTGCACACGGGTCTTTTGGGTGACCAGGTGCACACGGGTCTTTTGGGTGACCAGGTGCACATGGGATTAATAGCAATCTGCATCCATCGCAATTTCTTAAAGTGCCCATAAAGCACCAAGGACGGCCCCGACCGAGACAGGGCCGTAGTGGGGCACTCCCCTAGCGGGCTATAGCAATAGAATGACGGGTAAAAATATTTAAAACCGTTTTATAATTTTTAGGTGACCAGGTGCACACGGGTCTTTTGGGTGACCAGGTGCACACGGGTCTTTTGGGTGACCAGGTGCACATGGGATTAATAGCAATCTGCATCCATCGCAATTTCTTAAAGTGCCCATAAAGCACCAAGGACGGCCCCGACCGAGACAGGGCCGTAGTGGGGCACTCCCCTAGCGGGCTATAGCAATAGAATGACGGGTAAAAATATTTAAAACCGTTTTATAATTTTTAGGTGACCAGGTGCACACGGGTCTTTTGGGTGACCAGGTGCACACGGGTCTTTTGGGTGACCAGGTGCACATGGGATTAATAGCAATCTGCATCCATCGCAATTTCTTAAAGTGCCCATAAAGCACCAAGGACGGCCCCGACCGAGACAGGGCCGTAGTGGGGCACTCCCCTAGCGGGCTATAGCAATAGAATGACGGGTAAAAATATTTAAAACCGTTTTATAATTTTTAGGTGACCAGGTGCACACGGGTCTTTTGGGTGACCAGGTGCACACGGGTCTTTTGGGTGACCAGGTGCACACGGGTCTTTTGGGTGACCAGGTGCACACGGGTCTTTTGGGTGACCAGGTGCACACGGGTCTTTTGGGTGACCAGGTGCACACGGGTCTTTTGGGTGACCAGGTGCACACGGGTCTTTTGGGTGACCAGGTGCACACGGGTCTTTTGGGTGACCAGGTGCACACGGGTCTTTTGGGTGACCAGGTGCACACGGGTCTTTTGGGTGACCAGGTGCACACGGGTCTTTTGGGTGACCAGGTGCACACGGGTCTTTTGGGTGACCAGGTGCACACGGGTCTTTTGGGTGACCAGGTGCACACGGGTCTTTTGGGTGACCAGGTGCACACGGGTCTTTTGGGTGACCAGGTGCACGCCGGCCTTTGGGTGACCAGGTGCACACGGGTCTTTTGGGTGACCAGGTGCACACGGGTCTTTTGGGTGACCAGGTGCACGCCGGCCTTTGGGTGACCAGGTGCACACGGGTCTTTTGGGTGACCAGGTGCACGCCGGCCTTTGGGTGACCAGGTGCACGCCGGCCTTTGGGTGACCAGGTGCACACGGGTCTTTTGGGTGACCAGGTGCACACGGGTCTTTTGGGTGACCAGGTGCACGCCGGCCTTTGGGTGACCAGGTGCACACGGGTCTTTTGGGTGACCAGGTGCACGCCGGCCTTTGGGTGACCAGGTGCACGCCGGCCTTTGGGTGACCAGGTGCACACGGGTCTTTTGGGTGACCAGGTGCACGCCGGCCTTTGGGTGACCAGGTGCACACGGGTCTTTTGGGTGACCAGGTGCACGCCGGCCTTTGGGTGACCAGGTGCACGCCGGCCTTTGGGTGACCAGGTGCACACGGGTCTTTTGGGTGACCAGGTGCACGCCGGCCTTTGGGTGACCAGGTGCACGCCGGCCTTTGGGTGACCAGGTGCACACGGGTCTTTTGGGTGACCAGGTGCACGCCGGTCCTTTTGGGTGACCAGGTGCACAAGTTCCATTTGGGTGACCAGGTGCACGCGGTTCATAACAGCGCGGTTATCTGCTTTAATGTCCGAGGAGGGGTGCTTAAGTGTGGGTGCCCTGGTTCACCTGGTATGCGAGGTTGTGGAGGTGGGGGGGGTCCCCTGCTGGTATCATCCCCGAAATAGAGGGGTGATACCCGGGTGGTGAGTAAGGGCCTACAACCCTGGAGGTCAATAGCTCCAGGGGGTAAGCTCTACTGTCATGTCCGTAAATAGAGTGGTGTTACCCGGGTTTTGAACCATATTTAAATTTTTGGGTTACCAGATGCACGTTTTCAATCACCAGTTGCACGGAGGATTAATAGCAATCTGCATCCATCGCAATTTCTTAAAGTGTCTAAAAAGCACCCAAGGACGGCCCCGACCGAGACAGGGCCGTAGTGGGGCACTCCCCTAGCGGGCTATATCAATAGAATGACCGGTAAAATGATTTAAAACAGTTTTATAATTTTTGGGTTACCAGATGCACGTTTTCAATCACCAGTTGCACGGAGGATTAATAGCAATCTGCATCCATCGCAATTTCTTAAAGTGTCCATAAAGCACCCAAGGACGGCCCCGACCGAGACAGGGCCGTAGTGGGGCACTCCCCTAGCGGGCTATATCAATAGAATGACCGGTAAAATGATTTAAAACAGTTTTATAATTTTTGGGTTACCAGATGCACGTTTTCAATCACCAGTTGCACGGAGGATTAATAGCAATCTGCATCCATCGCAATTTCTTAAAGTGTCTAAAAAGCACCCAAGGACGGCCCCGACCGAGACAGGGCCGTAGTGGGGCACTCCCCTAGCGGGCTATATCAATAGAATGACCGGTAAAATGATTTAAAACAGTTTTATAATTTTTGGGTTACCAGATGCACGTTTTCAATCACCAGTTGCACGGAGGATTAATAGCAATCTGCATCCATCGCAATTTCTTAAAGTGTCCATAAAGCACCCAAGGACGGCCCCGACCGAGACAGGGCCGTAGTGGGGCACTCCCCTAGCGGGCTATATCAATAGAATGACCGGTAAAATGATTTAAAACAGTTTTATAATTTTTGGGTTACCAGATGCACGTTTTCAATCACCAGTTGCACGGAGGATTAATAGCAATCTGCATCCATCGTGATTTCTTAAAGTGTCTAAAAAGCACCCAAGGACGGCCCTGACAGAGAGAGGGCCGTAGTGGGGCACTCCCCTAGCGGGCTATATCAATAGAATGACGGGTAAAAGTATTTAAAACCGTTTTATAATTTTTGGGTTACCAGATGCACGTTTTCAATCACCAGGTGCACGGAGGAAAATGAGCATTTGCATCCATAGTCATGTTTTAAACCGTCCATAAAGCACTCTTGGCCGGCCCCGGCAGAGAGAGAAAAAGAGGGGAAAAGTGTTGAAAAAAAAAAAAAAATCCTACCTTCCATAAATAATTGGGACCGGCCCCCATTGCTAAAGGTCCGTAGTAGGGTGCGCCATAACCGGACATGAATATATGGAACACCGCTAACCGCATAGAGAACCGTGTTTTGGGTGACCAGGTGCACGTTTTCAATCACCAGTTGCACGGAGAGAGAAAAAAGTAATCATACCTTCCATAAATAATTCAGGCCGGCCCCCATTGCTAAAGGTCCGTAGTAGGGTGCATCATTATCGGACATGAATATATGGAACACCGCTAACCGCATAGAGAACCGTGTTTTGGGTGACCAGGTGCACGTTTTCAATCACCAGTTGCACGGAGAGAGAAAAAAGTAATCATACCTTCCATAAATAATTCAGGCCGGCCCCCATTGCTAAAGGTCCGTAGTAGGGTGCATCATTATCGGACATGTATATCTGTAACACCGCTAACCGCATAGAGAACCGTGTTTTGGGTGACCAGGTGCACGTTTTCAATCACCAGTTGCACGGAGAGAGAAAAAAGTAATCATACCTTCCATAAATAATTCAGGCCGGCCCCCATTGCTAAAGGTCCGTAGTAGGGTGCATCATTATCGGACATGTATATCTGTAACACCGCTAACCGCATAGAGAACCGTGTTTTGGGTGACCAGGTGCACGTTTTCAATCACCAGTTGCACGGAGAGAGAAAAAAGTAATCATACCTTCCATAAATAATTCAGGCCGGCCCCCATTGCTAAAGGTCCGTAGTAGGGTGCATCATTATCGGACATGTATATCTGTAACACCGCTAACCGCATAGAGAACCGTGTTTTGGGTGACCAGGTGCACGTTTTCAATCACCAGTTGCACGTTTTCAATCACCAGGTGCACGGCTGTGAAAAGTGGGACTCTGTCATTTTTTCGACCAATTTCTGTAATTTTCAAAAAATGATTAAAAATACTTCCCGAAGGGCTAGAGGTCCCAAATTTCGTCTCATACCCTCTCTCGTGATGGGCAACAATTACATAATGTAAAAAAAAAATCGCATGAACAGGAACCTATGCATCCTGTGACATTCACTTTTTTCCCAAAACTTGAAACACGATTTCCTATTAAAATGTTTTATACAAAAACGTTTTTAATTGAATGTAAATGCTCGTCTATTTATGCACTTTCGTGCAAAAAAAACCCCATCCAGATCGGATGTGTACTTTTTGATTTATCACGTTTTTGTTGAATTTGACCCCCGATGGTGGGGCGCACAGAAACCCTGTGAGGTTCAGGGCTTCATCGATATTTGGCCTGTTTTGGATTACACACTCAGTGGCGGGTCGACCAGACAGGTACCGGCGCGATTTCAGAAACCTGGTTTTTGGCAACAGGACTTCCATGTCCTAGAGAGACGGGGGTGGTGTCAAACTGCTCAGTCCGAATAGAACATGAGTAAC
>NW_028322060.1:75000-90000 GCF_057628025.1 Oncorhynchus mykiss
TCCCTTCATCCCATGAGAGAGAGTCCTGACCTTTATGCCTATCTGTGTCCTCTCATGCCCAGAAAAAGGCATGCAAACCGGTTAGGTCATATAAGGCCTTGAGGCCTGTTTGTGTCCTCTGATGCCCAAATAGAGGCATGTAACCCGGGTAGGGGTGTTTGGCCTTTAGGCCTGTATGTCCCTTCATCCCATGAGAGAGAGTCCTGACCTTTATGCCTATCTGTGTCCTCTCATGCCCAGAAAAAGGCATGCAAACCGGTTAGGTCATATAAGGCCTTGAGGCCTGTTTGTGTCCTCTGATGCCCAAATAGAGGCATGTAACCCGGGTAGGGGTGTTTGGCCTTTAGGCCTGTATGTCCCTTCATCCCATGAGAGAGAGTCCTGACCTTTATGCCTATCTGTGTCCTCTCATGCCCAGAAAAAGGCATGCAAACCGGTTAGGTCATATAAGGCCTTGAGGCCTGTTTGTGTCCTCTGATGCCCAGATAGAGGCATGTGACCCGGGCAGGGCTGTTTGGCCTTTAGGCCTGTTTGTGTCCTCTGATGCCCAGATAGAGGCATGTAACCCGGGCAGGGCTGTTTGGCCTTTAGGCCTGTTTGTGTCCTCTGATGCCCAGATAAAGACATGTAATCCGGCTAGGCATATGTAAGTACCAGGCCAGGGCAGTGGCTTTTGTCCCAGGCCAGGCCAGTGGCTTTGTGGCCTATGTGCCTATGGGCCTTTTCTGGGTTAGCAGGCCCCTGTGGGGGAAAAAAAAAAATGATTACCCAGGCCTGGCATGAACACTTGACCCGGTGATTGTGAGTCAAGCGCCCTAACCATTAAGCCATACAGCCTTTCGTGAGTAAAGAGACAGCGAGGTGAGGTCAAATTCTCCTTCCCCGTCCAATTAGTCCCATATTGGGCCACAGCTGGGGCTCATTGAGCCCTTGTTAGGGTTAGTTTGTTTGGTGGATCAAACAAAGAGACACGGAGGAAGGCCGGAGAGAGAAGCCATGAGCAGCAGACCAAGACGCGACTGTGGACTTTGTTGTAAACAGAATATTGTGCGGCTAGACCGACATTTAAAGGCTGTACATGGACTTAAGTTTGGTACTATGGAGTGGACGAACGCTATGCAATTTAGCCGGTTTTCGAGTGAGAGACAGCAGCCCGAATCGGGGCAGTATATGCAGCCTGACAACGGTGTTGAACCGCGGCCGGAGGACCCTGTGATTTTGGAGTGTTTTGAAAGTGAGTTGTCCGTGGAGCAGCAGCCTGTGGACGAGGGTGATCAGACGGCAGGTGCGTCGGCGGCGGCGGTGCAGCCAGTCAGTCAGGTCGGTAGTGAACTGTGCTCGGATCCGAGGGAGCAAGGCTGTGACGTGGCGACTTCCACGGAGAGCGAGAGTGATGAGGACGGCGGCGGCGTACCGTCCCGCATGGAGGTTTGGAGTAATGTAATTTTGACTGAATATGAACAATATATTACGGGTAGACAACCTTCAGTTAAACGAATTGACAATAGTCGCACCAGTATATCCCGAGTACGGGAATTCCTCCGCATTATGTCAGAGGGCAAGGCCGATGAAGGACTGTGTTTTCTGGATAACTACAGACGTGTGTATGAGTGGTATGGTCAATGTGATGACCGTGGTTTGGCACCATCCACGTTAAAAATGTACCGGGCCGATATTCGAGGTTTCCTGAATTATCTCATTCAGTTCCGGCCAAATGGTATGCAAGCTAAGGTCGTTGGAATTCGAAAGATGTTACTCTGCTTGGCGAAGATGGACAGGGACTCACGGCAGAGCCAGGCAACTCATAGGGCAAAATTCCGCCAACGCTGCAGGGACGAGGTGCTCAGCGCTGCGGATTTAAAACGCTTTGTTGAGCTAAGCAATCAAGCCATTCCTTCAGTTCTCAGTAGGCTGGAGGTCCGTGCCACCTGCTCTGACAGGCGTAGGTTTGCAGCTCTCATGTCCAGCCGGTTGGCCATATTTAATGGCACTCGACGATCCCCAGTCACCATGTTTAGTGAGAGTGATTTCAATGAAGTAACCCCGGAAGGTGGGGGTTATCAGATGTGTGTAGCTAGCCACAAAACAAACTATAGCTTTGGGGAGTGCAGAATTGTTCTATGTCAGGAGGAATACACTTGGCTTAAACGATTCCATCAAATCAGGCCTCATCTGAGTGGAATGACCTCAGAAATAGAACTCTTCTTTTTCACATCCTGCGGTCAACCTTACGGTAATCTGTGTGAGTATGTGGGGCAAATCTTTGCAGAGTTTGGTATTGGAAGTAAAGTGACCTTCGGTACAATTCGACGCAGTGTTGCCACATTGAACTTTAACCAAGGCTTGGATACAGACCGAGGAACTGTGGCTGACCATATGTGTCACTCTCTGGAAACGCAGGCACGCCACTACCGGTACCACAATTTGCCCAAAAATGCCAGCCGGGCCCGGGCACTGATTGAGGGACAAATCAATAAATGATTAACTGATTAATTAAAGCATATTTGTTTGAAATTTACCCTTGTATTTGTGTCATTTATGCATTAAAATGATTAAAAATGTGTTTCAAAATACATTTACCTGGACTCCCAATATGAAGCCCCAGTACTTTAAAAAATTCACTGGAGTGCGCCAAAGCTACAATATATATGGAGGATTCTAAAATCCATTTACCTTTGGCGCCCTCCGGTGAATTTTCCCCAGTAGTGGGGCTCCATAGTGGGATTTAATATTAGAATGACCGGTAAAAGTATTTAAAACAGTTTTATAATTTTTGGGTGACCAGGTGCACACGGGTCTTTTGGGTGACCAGGTGCACACGGGTCTTTTGGGTGACCAGGTGCACACGGGTCTTTTGGGTGACCAGGTGCACACGGGTCTTTTGGGTGACCAGGTGCACATGGGATTAATAGCAATCTGCATCCATCGCAATTTCTTAAAGTGCCCATAAAGCACCAAGGACGGCCCCGACCGAGACAGGGCCGTAGTGGGGCACTCCCCTAGCGGGCTATAGCAATAGAATGACGGGTAAAAATATTTAAAACCGTTTTATAATTTTTAGGTGACCAGGTGCACACGGGTCTTTTGGGTGACCAGGTGCACACGGGTCTTTTGGGTGACCAGGTGCACATGGGATTAATAGCAATCTGCATCCATCGCAATTTCTTAAAGTGCCCATAAAGCACCAAGGACGGCCCCGACCGAGACAGGGCCGTAGTGGGGCACTCCCCTAGCGGGCTATAGCAATAGAATGACGGGTAAAAATATTTAAAACCGTTTTATAATTTTTAGGTGACCAGGTGCACACGGGTCTTTTGGGTGACCAGGTGCACATGTGATTAATAGCAATCTGCATCCATCGCAATTTCTTAAAGTGCCCATAAAGCACCAAGGACGGCCCCGACCGAGACAGGGCCGTAGTGGGGCACTCCCCTAGCGGGCTATAGCAATAGAATGACGGGTAAAAATATTTAAAACCGTTTTATAATTTTTAGGTGACCAGGTGCACACGGGTCTTTTGGGTGACCAGGTGCACACGGGTCTTTTGGGTGACCAGGTGCACATGGGATTAATAGCAATCTGCATCCATCGCAATTTCTTAAAGTGCCCATAAAGCACCAAGGACGGCCCCGACCGAGACAGGGCCGTAGTGGGGCACTCCCCTAGCGGGCTATAGCAATAGAATGACGGGTAAAAATATTTAAAACCGTTTTATAATTTTTAGGTGACCAGGTGCACACGGGTCTTTTGGGTGACCAGGTGCACACGGGTCTTTTGGGTGACCAGGTGCACATGGGATTAATAGCAATCTGCATCCATCGCAATTTCTTAAAGTGCCCATAAAGCACCAAGGACGGCCCCGACCGAGACAGGGCCGTAGTGGGGCACTCCCCTAGCGGGCTATAGCAATAGAATGACGGGTAAAAATATTTAAAACCGTTTTATAATTTTTAGGTGACCAGGTGCACACGGGTCTTTTGGGTGACCAGGTGCACACGGGTCTTTTGGGTGACCAGGTGCACATGGGATTAATAGCAATCTGCATCCATCGCAATTTCTTAAAGTGCCCATAAAGCACCAAGGACGGCCCCGACCGAGACAGGGCCGTAGTGGGGCACTCCCCTAGCGGGCTATAGCAATAGAATGACGGGTAAAAATATTTAAAACCGTTTTATAATTTTTAGGTGACCAGGTGCACACGGGTCTTTTGGGTGACCAGGTGCACACGGGTCTTTTGGGTGACCAGGTGCACATGGGATTAATAGCAATCTGCATCCATCGCAATTTCTTAAAGTGCCCATAAAGCACCAAGGACGGCCCCGACCGAGACAGGGCCGTAGTGGGGCACTCCCCTAGCGGGCTATAGCAATAGAATGACGGGTAAAAATATTTAAAACCGTTTTATAATTTTTAGGTGACCAGGTGCACACGGGTCTTTTGGGTGACCAGGTGCACATGTGATTAATAGCAATCTGCATCCATCGCAATTTCTTAAAGTGCCCATAAAGCACCAAGGACGGCCCCGACCGAGACAGGGCCGTAGTGGGGCACTCCCCTAGCGGGCTATAGCAATAGAATGACGGGTAAAAATATTTAAAACCGTTTTATAATTTTTAGGTGACCAGGTGCACACGGGTCTTTTGGGTGACCAGGTGCACACGGGTCTTTTGGGTGACCAGGTGCACATGGGATTAATAGCAATCTGCATCCATCGCAATTTCTTAAAGTGCCCATAAAGCACCAAGGACGGCCCCGACCGAGACAGGGCCGTAGTGGGGCACTCCCCTAGCGGGCTATAGCAATAGAATGACGGGTAAAAATATTTAAAACCGTTTTATAATTTTTAGGTGACCAGGTGCACACGGGTCTTTTGGGTGACCAGGTGCACACGGGTCTTTTGGGTGACCAGGTGCACATGGGATTAATAGCAATCTGCATCCATCGCAATTTCTTAAAGTGCCCATAAAGCACCAAGGACGGCCCCGACCGAGACAGGGCCGTAGTGGGGCACTCCCCTAGCGGGCTATAGCAATAGAATGACGGGTAAAAATATTTAAAACCGTTTTATAATTTTTAGGTGACCAGGTGCACACGGGTCTTTTGGGTGACCAGGTGCACATGTGATTAATAGCAATCTGCATCCATCGCAATTTCTTAAAGTGCCCATAAAGCACCAAGGACGGCCCCGACCGAGACAGGGCCGTAGTGGGGCACTCCCCTAGCGGGCTATAGCAATAGAATGACGGGTAAAAATATTTAAAACCGTTTTATAATTTTTAGGTGACCAGGTGCACACGGGTCTTTTGGGTGACCAGGTGCACACGGGTCTTTTGGGTGACCAGGTGCACATGGGATTAATAGCAATCTGCATCCATCGCAATTTCTTAAAGTGCCCATAAAGCACCAAGGACGGCCCCGACCGAGACAGGGCCGTAGTGGGGCACTCCCCTAGCGGGCTATAGCAATAGAATGACGGGTAAAAATATTTAAAACCGTTTTATAATTTTTAGGTGACCAGGTGCACACGGGTCTTTTGGGTGACCAGGTGCACACGGGTCTTTTGGGTGACCAGGTGCACATGGGATTAATAGCAATCTGCATCCATCGCAATTTCTTAAAGTGCCCATAAAGCACCAAGGACGGCCCCGACCGAGACAGGGCCGTAGTGGGGCACTCCCCTAGCGGGCTATAGCAATAGAATGACGGGTAAAAATATTTAAAACCGTTTTATAATTTTTAGGTGACCAGGTGCACACGGGTCTTTTGGGTGACCAGGTGCACACGGGTCTTTTGGGTGACCAGGTGCACACGGGTCTTTTGGGTGACCAGGTGCACATGGGATTAATAGCAATCTGCATCCATCGCAATTTCTTAAAGTGCCCATAAAGCACCAAGGACGGCCCCGACCGAGACAGGGCCGTAGTGGGGCACTCCCCTAGCGGGCTATAGCAATAGAATGACGGGTAAAAATATTTAAAACCGTTTTATAATTTTTAGGTGACCAGGTGCACACGGGTCTTTTGGGTGACCAGGTGCACACGGGTCTTTTGGGTGACCAGGTGCACATGGGATTAATAGCAATCTGCATCCATCGCAATTTCTTAAAGTGCCCATAAAGCACCAAGGACGGCCCCGACCGAGACAGGGCCGTAGTGGGGCACTCCCCTAGCGGGCTATAGCAATAGAATGACGGGTAAAAATATTTAAAACCGTTTTATAATTTTTAGGTGACCAGGTGCACACGGGTCTTTTGGGTGACCAGGTGCACATGTGATTAATAGCAATCTGCATCCATCGCAATTTCTTAAAGTGCCCATAAAGCACCAAGGACGGCCCCGACCGAGACAGGGCCGTAGTGGGGCACTCCCCTAGCGGGCTATAGCAATAGAATGACGGGTAAAAATATTTAAAACCGTTTTATAATTTTTAGGTGACCAGGTGCACACGGGTCTTTTGGGTGACCAGGTGCACACGGGTCTTTTGGGTGACCAGGTGCACATGGGATTAATAGCAATCTGCATCCATCGCAATTTCTTAAAGTGCCCATAAAGCACCAAGGACGGCCCCGACCGAGACAGGGCCGTAGTGGGGCACTCCCCTAGCGGGCTATAGCAATAGAATGACGGGTAAAAATATTTAAAACCGTTTTATAATTTTTAGGTGACCAGGTGCACACGGGTCTTTTGGGTGACCAGGTGCACACGGGTCTTTTGGGTGACCAGGTGCACATGGGATTAATAGCAATCTGCATCCATCGCAATTTCTTAAAGTGCCCATAAAGCACCAAGGACGGCCCCGACCGAGACAGGGCCGTAGTGGGGCACTCCCCTAGCGGGCTATAGCAATAGAATGACGGGTAAAAATATTTAAAACCGTTTTATAATTTTTAGGTGACCAGGTGCACACGGGTCTTTTGGGTGACCAGGTGCACATGTGATTAATAGCAATCTGCATCCATCGCAATTTCTTAAAGTGCCCATAAAGCACCAAGGACGGCCCCGACCGAGACAGGGCCGTAGTGGGGCACTCCCCTAGCGGGCTATAGCAATAGAATGACGGGTAAAAATATTTAAAACCGTTTTATAATTTTTAGGTGACCAGGTGCACACGGGTCTTTTGGGTGACCAGGTGCACACGGGTCTTTTGGGTGACCAGGTGCACATGGGATTAATAGCAATCTGCATCCATCGCAATTTCTTAAAGTGCCCATAAAGCACCAAGGACGGCCCCGACCGAGACAGGGCCGTAGTGGGGCACTCCCCTAGCGGGCTATAGCAATAGAATGACGGGTAAAAATATTTAAAACCGTTTTATAATTTTTAGGTGACCAGGTGCACACGGGTCTTTTGGGTGACCAGGTGCACATGTGATTAATAGCAATCTGCATCCATCGCAATTTCTTAAAGTGCCCATAAAGCACCAAGGACGGCCCCGACCGAGACAGGGCCGTAGTGGGGCACTCCCCTAGCGGGCTATAGCAATAGAATGACGGGTAAAAATATTTAAAACCGTTTTATAATTTTTAGGTGACCAGGTGCACACGGGTCTTTTGGGTGACCAGGTGCACACGGGTCTTTTGGGTGACCAGGTGCACATGGGATTAATAGCAATCTGCATCCATCGCAATTTCTTAAAGTGCCCATAAAGCACCAAGGACGGCCCCGACCGAGACAGGGCCGTAGTGGGGCACTCCCCTAGCGGGCTATAGCAATAGAATGACGGGTAAAAATATTTAAAACCGTTTTATAATTTTTAGGTGACCAGGTGCACACGGGTCTTTTGGGTGACCAGGTGCACACGGGTCTTTTGGGTGACCAGGTGCACATGGGATTAATAGCAATCTGCATCCATCGCAATTTCTTAAAGTGCCCATAAAGCACCAAGGACGGCCCCGACCGAGACAGGGCCGTAGTGGGGCACTCCCCTAGCGGGCTATAGCAATAGAATGACGGGTAAAAATATTTAAAACCGTTTTATAATTTTTAGGTGACCAGGTGCACACGGGTCTTTTGGGTGACCAGGTGCACACGGGTCTTTTGGGTGACCAGGTGCACATGGGATTAATAGCAATCTGCATCCATCGCAATTTCTTAAAGTGCCCATAAAGCACCAAGGACGGCCCCGACCGAGACAGGGCCGTAGTGGGGCACTCCCCTAGCGGGCTATAGCAATAGAATGACGGGTAAAAATATTTAAAACCGTTTTATAATTTTTAGGTGACCAGGTGCACACGGGTCTTTTGGGTGACCAGGTGCACACGGGTCTTTTGGGTGACCAGGTGCACATGGGATTAATAGCAATCTGCATCCATCGCAATTTCTTAAAGTGCCCATAAAGCACCAAGGACGGCCCCGACCGAGACAGGGCCGTAGTGGGGCACTCCCCTAGCGGGCTATAGCAATAGAATGACGGGTAAAAATATTTAAAACCGTTTTATAATTTTTAGGTGACCAGGTGCACACGGGTCTTTTGGGTGACCAGGTGCACATGTGATTAATAGCAATCTGCATCCATCGCAATTTCTTAAAGTGCCCATAAAGCACCAAGGACGGCCCCGACCGAGACAGGGCCGTAGTGGGGCACTCCCCTAGCGGGCTATAGCAATAGAATGACGGGTAAAAATATTTAAAACCGTTTTATAATTTTTAGGTGACCAGGTGCACACGGGTCTTTTGGGTGACCAGGTGCACACGGGTCTTTTGGGTGACCAGGTGCACATGGGATTAATAGCAATCTGCATCCATCGCAATTTCTTAAAGTGCCCATAAAGCACCAAGGACGGCCCCGACCGAGACAGGGCCGTAGTGGGGCACTCCCCTAGCGGGCTATAGCAATAGAATGACGGGTAAAAATATTTAAAACCGTTTTATAATTTTTAGGTGACCAGGTGCACACGGGTCTTTTGGGTGACCAGGTGCACACGGGTCTTTTGGGTGACCAGGTGCACATGGGATTAATAGCAATCTGCATCCATCGCAATTTCTTAAAGTGCCCATAAAGCACCAAGGACGGCCCCGACCGAGACAGGGCCGTAGTGGGGCACTCCCCTAGCGGGCTATAGCAATAGAATGACGGGTAAAAATATTTAAAACCGTTTTATAATTTTTAGGTGACCAGGTGCACACGGGTCTTTTGGGTGACCAGGTGCACATGTGATTAATAGCAATCTGCATCCATCGCAATTTCTTAAAGTGCCCATAAAGCACCAAGGACGGCCCCGACCGAGACAGGGCCGTAGTGGGGCACTCCCCTAGCGGGCTATAGCAATAGAATGACGGGTAAAAATATTTAAAACCGTTTTATAATTTTTAGGTGACCAGGTGCACACGGGTCTTTTGGGTGACCAGGTGCACACGGGTCTTTTGGGTGACCAGGTGCACATGGGATTAATAGCAATCTGCATCCATCGCAATTTCTTAAAGTGCCCATAAAGCACCAAGGACGGCCCCGACCGAGACAGGGCCGTAGTGGGGCACTCCCCTAGCGGGCTATAGCAATAGAATGACGGGTAAAAATATTTAAAACCGTTTTATAATTTTTAGGTGACCAGGTGCACACGGGTCTTTTGGGTGACCAGGTGCACACGGGTCTTTTGGGTGACCAGGTGCACATGGGATTAATAGCAATCTGCATCCATCGCAATTTCTTAAAGTGCCCATAAAGCACCAAGGACGGCCCCGACCGAGACAGGGCCGTAGTGGGGCACTCCCCTAGCGGGCTATAGCAATAGAATGACGGGTAAAAATATTTAAAACCGTTTTATAATTTTTAGGTGACCAGGTGCACACGGGTCTTTTGGGTGACCAGGTGCACACGGGTCTTTTGGGTGACCAGGTGCACACGGGTCTTTTGGGTGACCAGGTGCACATGGGATTAATAGCAATCTGCATCCATCGCAATTTCTTAAAGTGCCCATAAAGCACCAAGGACGGCCCCGACCGAGACAGGGCCGTAGTGGGGCACTCCCCTAGCGGGCTATAGCAATAGAATGACGGGTAAAAATATTTAAAACCGTTTTATAATTTTTAGGTGACCAGGTGCACACGGGTCTTTTGGGTGACCAGGTGCACACGGGTCTTTTGGGTGACCAGGTGCACATGGGATTAATAGCAATCTGCATCCATCGCAATTTCTTAAAGTGCCCATAAAGCACCAAGGACGGCCCCGACCGAGACAGGGCCGTAGTGGGGCACTCCCCTAGCGGGCTATAGCAATAGAATGACGGGTAAAAATATTTAAAACCGTTTTATAATTTTTAGGTGACCAGGTGCACACGGGTCTTTTGGGTGACCAGGTGCACATGTGATTAATAGCAATCTGCATCCATCGCAATTTCTTAAAGTGCCCATAAAGCACCAAGGACGGCCCCGACCGAGACAGGGCCGTAGTGGGGCACTCCCCTAGCGGGCTATAGCAATAGAATGACGGGTAAAAATATTTAAAACCGTTTTATAATTTTTAGGTGACCAGGTGCACACGGGTCTTTTGGGTGACCAGGTGCACACGGGTCTTTTGGGTGACCAGGTGCACATGGGATTAATAGCAATCTGCATCCATCGCAATTTCTTAAAGTGCCCATAAAGCACCAAGGACGGCCCCGACCGAGACAGGGCCGTAGTGGGGCACTCCCCTAGCGGGCTATAGCAATAGAATGACGGGTAAAAATATTTAAAACCGTTTTATAATTTTTAGGTGACCAGGTGCACACGGGTCTTTTGGGTGACCAGGTGCACACGGGTCTTTTGGGTGACCAGGTGCACATGGGATTAATAGCAATCTGCATCCATCGCAATTTCTTAAAGTGCCCATAAAGCACCAAGGACGGCCCCGACCGAGACAGGGCCGTAGTGGGGCACTCCCCTAGCGGGCTATAGCAATAGAATGACGGGTAAAAATATTTAAAACCGTTTTATAATTTTTAGGTGACCAGGTGCACACGGGTCTTTTGGGTGACCAGGTGCACATGTGATTAATAGCAATCTGCATCCATCGCAATTTCTTAAAGTGCCCATAAAGCACCAAGGACGGCCCCGACCGAGACAGGGCCGTAGTGGGGCACTCCCCTAGCGGGCTATAGCAATAGAATGACGGGTAAAAATATTTAAAACCGTTTTATAATTTTTAGGTGACCAGGTGCACACGGGTCTTTTGGGTGACCAGGTGCACACGGGTCTTTTGGGTGACCAGGTGCACATGGGATTAATAGCAATCTGCATCCATCGCAATTTCTTAAAGTGCCCATAAAGCACCAAGGACGGCCCCGACCGAGACAGGGCCGTAGTGGGGCACTCCCCTAGCGGGCTATAGCAATAGAATGACGGGTAAAAATATTTAAAACCGTTTTATAATTTTTAGGTGACCAGGTGCACACGGGTCTTTTGGGTGACCAGGTGCACATGTGATTAATAGCAATCTGCATCCATCGCAATTTCTTAAAGTGCCCATAAAGCACCAAGGACGGCCCCGACCGAGACAGGGCCGTAGTGGGGCACTCCCCTAGCGGGCTATAGCAATAGAATGACGGGTAAAAATATTTAAAACCGTTTTATAATTTTTAGGTGACCAGGTGCACACGGGTCTTTTGGGTGACCAGGTGCACACGGGTCTTTTGGGTGACCAGGTGCACATGGGATTAATAGCAATCTGCATCCATCGCAATTTCTTAAAGTGCCCATAAAGCACCAAGGACGGCCCCGACCGAGACAGGGCCGTAGTGGGGCACTCCCCTAGCGGGCTATAGCAATAGAATGACGGGTAAAAATATTTAAAACCGTTTTATAATTTTTAGGTGACCAGGTGCACACGGGTCTTTTGGGTGACCAGGTGCACACGGGTCTTTTGGGTGACCAGGTGCACATGGGATTAATAGCAATCTGCATCCATCGCAATTTCTTAAAGTGCCCATAAAGCACCAAGGACGGCCCCGACCGAGACAGGGCCGTAGTGGGGCACTCCCCTAGCGGGCTATAGCAATAGAATGACGGGTAAAAATATTTAAAACCGTTTTATAATTTTTAGGTGACCAGGTGCACACGGGTCTTTTGGGTGACCAGGTGCACACGGGTCTTTTGGGTGACCAGGTGCACATGGGATTAATAGCAATCTGCATCCATCGCAATTTCTTAAAGTGCCCATAAAGCACCAAGGACGGCCCCGACCGAGACAGGGCCGTAGTGGGGCACTCCCCTAGCGGGCTATAGCAATAGAATGACGGGTAAAAATATTTAAAACCGTTTTATAATTTTTAGGTGACCAGGTGCACACGGGTCTTTTGGGTGACCAGGTGCACACGGGTCTTTTGGGTGACCAGGTGCACACGGGTCTTTTGGGTGACCAGGTGCACACGGGTCTTTTGGGTGACCAGGTGCACACGGGTCTTTTGGGTGACCAGGTGCACACGGGTCTTTTGGGTGACCAGGTGCACACGGGTCTTTTGGGTGACCAGGTGCACACGGGTCTTTTGGGTGACCAGGTGCACACGGGTCTTTTGGGTGACCAGGTGCACACGGGTCTTTTGGGTGACCAGGTGCACACGGGTCTTTTGGGTGACCAGGTGCACACGGGTCTTTTGGGTGACCAGGTGCACACGGGTCTTTTGGGTGACCAGGTGCACACGGGTCTTTTGGGTGACCAGGTGCACACGGGTCTTTTGGGTGACCAGGTGCACGCCGGCCTTTGGGTGACCAGGTGCACACGGGTCTTTTGGGTGACCAGGTGCACACGGGTCTTTTGGGTGACCAGGTGCACGCCGGCCTTTGGGTGACCAGGTGCACACGGGTCTTTTGGGTGACCAGGTGCACGCCGGCCTTTGGGTGACCAGGTGCACGCCGGCCTTTGGGTGACCAGGTGCACACGGGTCTTTTGGGTGACCAGGTGCACACGGGTCTTTTGGGTGACCAGGTGCACGCCGGCCTTTGGGTGACCAGGTGCACACGGGTCTTTTGGGTGACCAGGTGCACGCCGGCCTTTGGGTGACCAGGTGCACGCCGGCCTTTGGGTGACCAGGTGCACACGGGTCTTTTGGGTGACCAGGTGCACGCCGGCCTTTGGGTGACCAGGTGCACACGGGTCTTTTGGGTGACCAGGTGCACGCCGGCCTTTGGGTGACCAGGTGCACGCCGGCCTTTGGGTGACCAGGTGCACACGGGTCTTTTGGGTGACCAGGTGCACGCCGGCCTTTGGGTGACCAGGTGCACGCCGGCCTTTGGGTGACCAGGTGCACACGGGTCTTTTGGGTGACCAGGTGCACGCCGGTCCTTTTGGGTGACCAGGTGCACAAGTTCCATTTGGGTGACCAGGTGCACGCGGTTCATAACAGCGCGGTTATCTGCTTTAATGTCCGAGGAGGGGTGCTTAAGTGTGGGTGCCCTGGTTCACCTGGTATGCGAGGTTGTGGAGGTGGGGGGGGTCCCCTGCTGGTATCATCCCCGAAATAGAGGGGTGATACCCGGGTGGTGAGTAAGGGCCTACAACCCTGGAGGTCAATAGCTCCAGGGGGTAAGCTCTACTGTCATGTCCGTAAATAGAGTGGTGTTACCCGGGTTTTGAACCATATTTAAATTTTTGGGTTACCAGATGCACGTTTTCAATCACCAGTTGCACGGAGGATTAATAGCAATCTGCATCCATCGCAATTTCTTAAAGTGTCTAAAAAGCACCCAAGGACGGCCCCGACCGAGACAGGGCCGTAGTGGGGCACTCCCCTAGCGGGCTATATCAATAGAATGACCGGTAAAATGATTTAAAACAGTTTTATAATTTTTGGGTTACCAGATGCACGTTTTCAATCACCAGTTGCACGGAGGATTAATAGCAATCTGCATCCATCGCAATTTCTTAAAGTGTCCATAAAGCACCCAAGGACGGCCCCGACCGAGACAGGGCCGTAGTGGGGCACTCCCCTAGCGGGCTATATCAATAGAATGACCGGTAAAATGATTTAAAACAGTTTTATAATTTTTGGGTTACCAGATGCACGTTTTCAATCACCAGTTGCACGGAGGATTAATAGCAATCTGCATCCATCGCAATTTCTTAAAGTGTCTAAAAAGCACCCAAGGACGGCCCCGACCGAGACAGGGCCGTAGTGGGGCACTCCCCTAGCGGGCTATATCAATAGAATGACCGGTAAAATGATTTAAAACAGTTTTATAATTTTTGGGTTACCAGATGCACGTTTTCAATCACCAGTTGCACGGAGGATTAATAGCAATCTGCATCCATCGCAATTTCTTAAAGTGTCCATAAAGCACCCAAGGACGGCCCCGACCGAGACAGGGCCGTAGTGGGGCACTCCCCTAGCGGGCTATATCAATAGAATGACCGGTAAAATGATTTAAAACAGTTTTATAATTTTTGGGTTACCAGATGCACGTTTTCAATCACCAGTTGCACGGAGGATTAATAGCAATCTGCATCCATCGTGATTTCTTAAAGTGTCTAAAAAGCACCCAAGGACGGCCCTGACAGAGAGAGGGCCGTAGTGGGGCACTCCCCTAGCGGGCTATATCAATAGAATGACGGGTAAAAGTATTTAAAACCGTTTTATAATTTTTGGGTTACCAGATGCACGTTTTCAATCACCAGGTGCACGGAGGAAAATGAGCATTTGCATCCATAGTCATGTTTTAAACCGTCCATAAAGCACTCTTGGCCGGCCCCGGCAGAGAGAGAAAAAGAGGGGAAAAGTGTTGAAAAAAAAAAAAAAATCCTACCTTCCATAAATAATTGGGACCGGCCCCCATTGCTAAAGGTCCGTAGTAGGGTGCGCCATAACCGGACATGAATATATGGAACACCGCTAACCGCATAGAGAACCGTGTTTTGGGTGACCAGGTGCACGTTTTCAATCACCAGTTGCACGGAGAGAGAAAAAAGTAATCATACCTTCCATAAATAATTCAGGCCGGCCCCCATTGCTAAAGGTCCGTAGTAGGGTGCATCATTATCGGACATGAATATATGGAACACCGCTAACCGCATAGAGAACCGTGTTTTGGG
>NW_028322060.1:95000-125000 GCF_057628025.1 Oncorhynchus mykiss
TCAGAGGGCAAGGCCGATGAAGGACTGTGTTTTCTGGATAACTACAGACGTGTGTATGAGTGGTATGGTCAATGTGATGACCGTGGTTTGGCACCATCCACGTTAAAAATGTACCGGGCCGATATTCGAGGTTTCCTGAATTATCTCATTCAGTTCCGGCCAAATGGTATGCAAGCTAAGGTCGTTGGAATTCGAAAGATGTTACTCTGCTTGGCGAAGATGGACAGGGACTCACGGCAGAGCCAGGCAACTCATAGGGCAAAATTCCGCCAACGCTGCAGGGACGAGGTGCTCAGCGCTGCGGATTTAAAACGCTTTGTTGAGCTAAGCAATCAAGCCATTCCTTCAGTTCTCAGTAGGCTGGAGGTCCGTGCCACCTGCTCTGACAGGCGTAGGTTTGCAGCTCTCATGTCCAGCCGGTTGGCCATATTTAATGGCACTCGACGATCCCCAGTCACCATGTTTAGTGAGAGTGATTTCAATGAAGTAACCCCGGAAGGTGGGGGTTATCAGATGTGTGTAGCTAGCCACAAAACAAACTATAGCTTTGGGGAGTGCAGAATTGTTCTATGTCAGGAGGAATACACTTGGCTTAAACGATTCCATCAAATCAGGCCTCATCTGAGTGGAATGACCTCAGAAATAGAACTCTTCTTTTTCACATCCTGCGGTCAACCTTACGGTAATCTGTGTGAGTATGTGGGGCAAATCTTTGCAGAGTTTGGTATTGGAAGTAAAGTGACCTTCGGTACAATTCGACGCAGTGTTGCCACATTGAACTTTAACCAAGGCTTGGATACAGACCGAGGAACTGTGGCTGACCATATGTGTCACTCTCTGGAAACGCAGGCACGCCACTACCGGTACCACAATTTGCCCAAAAATGCCAGCCGGGCCCGGGCACTGATTGAGGGACAAATCAATAAATGATTAACTGATTAATTAAAGCATATTTGTTTGAAATTTACCCTTGTATTTGTGTCATTTATGCATTAAAATGATTAAAAATGTGTTTCAAAATACATTTACCTGGACTCCCAATATGAAGCCCCAGTACTTTAAAAAATTCACTGGAGTGCGCCAAAGCTACAATATATATGGAGGATCTAAAATCCATTTACCTTTGGCGCCCTCCGGTGAATTTTCCCCAGTAGTGGGGCTCCATAGTGGGATTTAATATTAGAATGACCGGTAAAAGTATTTAAAACAGTTTTATAATTTTTGGGTGACCAGGTGCACACGGGTCTTTTGGGTGACCAGGTGCACACGGGTCTTTTGGGTGACCAGGTGCACACGGGTCTTTTGGGTGACCAGGTGCACACGGGTCTTTTGGGTGACCAGGTGCACATGGGATTAATAGCAATCTGCATCCATCGCAATTTCTTAAAGTGCCCATAAAGCACCAAGGACGGCCCCGACCGAGACAGGGCCGTAGTGGGGCACTCCCCTAGCGGGCTATAGCAATAGAATGACGGGTAAAAATATTTAAAACCGTTTTATAATTTTTAGGTGACCAGGTGCACACGGGTCTTTTGGGTGACCAGGTGCACACGGGTCTTTTGGGTGACCAGGTGCACATGGGATTAATAGCAATCTGCATCCATCGCAATTTCTTAAAGTGCCCATAAAGCACCAAGGACGGCCCCGACCGAGACAGGGCCGTAGTGGGGCACTCCCCTAGCGGGCTATAGCAATAGAATGACGGGTAAAAATATTTAAAACCGTTTTATAATTTTTAGGTGACCAGGTGCACACGGGTCTTTTGGGTGACCAGGTGCACATGTGATTAATAGCAATCTGCATCCATCGCAATTTCTTAAAGTGCCCATAAAGCACCAAGGACGGCCCCGACCGAGACAGGGCCGTAGTGGGGCACTCCCCTAGCGGGCTATAGCAATAGAATGACGGGTAAAAATATTTAAAACCGTTTTATAATTTTTAGGTGACCAGGTGCACACGGGTCTTTTGGGTGACCAGGTGCACACGGGTCTTTTGGGTGACCAGGTGCACATGGGATTAATAGCAATCTGCATCCATCGCAATTTCTTAAAGTGCCCATAAAGCACCAAGGACGGCCCCGACCGAGACAGGGCCGTAGTGGGGCACTCCCCTAGCGGGCTATAGCAATAGAATGACGGGTAAAAATATTTAAAACCGTTTTATAATTTTTAGGTGACCAGGTGCACACGGGTCTTTTGGGTGACCAGGTGCACACGGGTCTTTTGGGTGACCAGGTGCACATGGGATTAATAGCAATCTGCATCCATCGCAATTTCTTAAAGTGCCCATAAAGCACCAAGGACGGCCCCGACCGAGACAGGGCCGTAGTGGGGCACTCCCCTAGCGGGCTATAGCAATAGAATGACGGGTAAAAATATTTAAAACCGTTTTATAATTTTTAGGTGACCAGGTGCACACGGGTCTTTTGGGTGACCAGGTGCACACGGGTCTTTTGGGTGACCAGGTGCACATGGGATTAATAGCAATCTGCATCCATCGCAATTTCTTAAAGTGCCCATAAAGCACCAAGGACGGCCCCGACCGAGACAGGGCCGTAGTGGGGCACTCCCCTAGCGGGCTATAGCAATAGAATGACGGGTAAAAATATTTAAAACCGTTTTATAATTTTTAGGTGACCAGGTGCACACGGGTCTTTTGGGTGACCAGGTGCACACGGGTCTTTTGGGTGACCAGGTGCACATGGGATTAATAGCAATCTGCATCCATCGCAATTTCTTAAAGTGCCCATAAAGCACCAAGGACGGCCCCGACCGAGACAGGGCCGTAGTGGGGCACTCCCCTAGCGGGCTATAGCAATAGAATGACGGGTAAAAATATTTAAAACCGTTTTATAATTTTTAGGTGACCAGGTGCACACGGGTCTTTTGGGTGGACCAGGTGCACATGTGATTAATAGCAATCTGCATCCATCGCAATTTCTTAAAGTGCCCATAAAGCACCAAGGACGGCCCCGACCGAGACAGGGCCGTAGTGGGGCACTCCCCTAGCGGGCTATAGCAATAGAATGACGGGTAAAAATATTTAAAACCGTTTTATAATTTTTAGGTGACCAGGTGCACACGGGTCTTTTGGGTGACCAGGTGCACACGGGTCTTTTGGGTGACCAGGTGCACATGGGATTAATAGCAATCTGCATCCATCGCAATTTCTTAAAGTGCCCATAAAGCACCAAGGACGGCCCCGACCGAGACAGGGCCGTAGTGGGGCACTCCCCTAGCGGGCTATAGCAATAGAATGACGGGTAAAAATATTTAAAACCGTTTTATAATTTTTAGGTGACCAGGTGCACACGGGTCTTTTGGGTGACCAGGTGCACACGGGTCTTTTGGGTGACCAGGTGCACATGGGATTAATAGCAATCTGCAATCCATCGCAATTTCTTAAAGTGCCCATAAAGCACCAAGGACGGCCCCGACCGAGACAGGGCCGTAGTGGGGCACTCCCCTAGCGGGCTATAGCAATAGAATGACGGGTAAAAATATTTAAAACCGTTTTATAATTTTTAGGTGACCAGGTGCACACGGGTCTTTTGGGTGACCAGGTGCACATGTGATTAATAGCAATCTGCATCCATCGCAATTTCTTAAAGTGCCCATAAAGCACCAAGGACGGCCCCGACCGAGACAGGGCCGTAGTGGGGCACTCCCCTAGCGGGCTATAGCAATAGAATGACGGGTAAAAATATTTAAAACCGTTTTATAATTTTTAGGTGACCAGGTGCACACGGGTCTTTTGGGTGACCAGGTGCACACGGGTCTTTTGGGTGACCAGGTGCACATGGGATTAATAGCAATCTGCATCCATCGCAATTTCTTAAAGTGCCCATAAAGCACCAAGGACGGCCCCGACCGAGACAGGGCCGTAGTGGGGCACTCCCCTAGCGGGCTATAGCAATAGAATGACGGGTAAAAATATTTAAAACCGTTTTATAATTTTTAGGTGACCAGGTGCACACGGGTCTTTTGGGTGACCAGGTGCACACGGGTCTTTTGGGTGACCAGGTGCACACGGGTCTTTTGGGTGACCAGGTGCACATGGGATTAATAGCAATCTGCATCCATCGCAATTTCTTAAAGTGCCCATAAAGCACCAAGGACGGCCCCGACCGAGACAGGGCCGTAGTGGGGCACTCCCCTAGCGGGCTATAGCAATAGAATGACGGGTAAAAATATTTAAAACCGTTTTATAATTTTTAGGTGACCAGGTGCACACGGGTCTTTTGGGTGACCAGGTGCACACGGGTCTTTTGGGTGACCAGGTGCACATGGGATTAATAGCAATCTGCATCCATCGCAATTTCTTAAAGTGCCCATAAAGCACCAAGGACGGCCCCGACCGAGACAGGGCCGTAGTGGGGCACTCCCCTAGCGGGCTATAGCAATAGAATGACGGGTAAAAATATTTAAAACCGTTTTATAATTTTTAGGTGACCAGGTGCACACGGGTCTTTTGGGTGACCAGGTGCACATGTGTATTAATAGCAATCTAGCATCCATCGCAATTTCTTAAAGTGCCCATAAAGCACCAAGGACGGCCCCGACCGAGACAGGGGCGTGGTGGGGCACTCCCCTAGCGGGCTATAGCAATAGAATGACGGGTAAAAATATTTAAAACCGTTTTATAATTTTTAGGTGACCAGGTGCACACGGGTCTTTTGGGTGACCAGGTGCACACGGGTCTTTTGGGTGACCAGGTGCACATGGGATTAATAGCAATCTGCATCCATCGCAATTTCTTAAAGTGCCCATAAAGCACCAAGGACGGCCCCGACCGAGACAGGGCCGTGAGTTGGGGCACTCCCCTAGCGGGCTATAGCAATAGAATGACGGGTAAAAATATTTAAAACCGTTTTATAATTTTTAGGTGACCAGGTGCACACGGGTCTTTTGGGTGACCAGGTGCACACGGGTCTTTTGGGTGACCAGGTGCACATGGGATTAATAGTGCATCCCATCGCAATTTCTTAAAGTGCCCATAAAGCACCAAGGACGGCCCCGACCGAGACAGGGCCGTAGTGGGGCACTCCCCTAGCGGGCTATAGCAATAGAATGACGGGTAAAAATATTTAAAACCGTTTTATAATTTTTAGGTGACCAGGTGCACACGGGTCTTTTGGGTGACCAGGTGCACACGGGTCTTTTGGGTGACCAGGTGCACATGGGATTAATAGCAATCTGCATCCATCGCAATTTCTTAAAGTGCCCATAAAGCACCAAGGACGGCCCCGACCGAGACAGGGCAGTGGTCGGGGCACTCCCCTAGCGGGCTATAGCAATAGAATGACGGGTAAAAATATTTAAAACCGTTTTATAATTTTTAGGTGACCAGGTGCACACGGGTCTTTTGGGTGACCAGGTGCACACGGGTATTTTGGGTGGGTTACAGGTGCACATGGGATTAATAGCAATCTGCATCCATCGCAATTTCTTAAAGTGCCCATAAAGCACCAAGGACGGCCCCGACCGAGACAGGGCCGTAGTGGGGCACTCCCCAGCGGGCTATAGCAATAGAATGACGGGTAAAAATATTTAAAACCGTTTTATAATTTTTAGGTGACCAGGTGCACACGGGCGGCCCTTTGGGTGACCAGGTGCACATGTGATTAATAGCAATCTGCATCCATCGCAATTTCTTAAAGTGCCCATAAAGCACCAAGGACGGCCCCGGCCGACAGGGCCGTAGTGGGGCACTCCCCTGCAGCGGGCTATAGCAATAGAATGACGGGTAAAAATATTTAAAACCGTTTTATAATTTTTAGGTGACCAGGTGCACACGGGTCTTTTGGGTGACCAGGTGCACACGGGTACTTTGGGTGACCAGGTGCACATGGGATTAATAGCAATCTGCATCCATCGCAATTTCTTAAAGTGCCCATAAAGCACCAAGGACGGCCCCGACCGAGACAGGGGCGTGAGTTGGGCACTCCCCTAGCGGGCTATAGCAATAGAATGACGGGTAAAAATATTTAAAACCGTTTTATAATTTTTAGGTGACCAGGTGCACACGGGTCTTTTGGGTGACCAGGTGCACACGGGTGACCAGGTGCACATGGGATTAATAGCAATCTGCATCCATCGCAATTTCTTAAAGTGCCCATAAAGCACCAAGGACGGCCCCGACCGAGACAGGGCCGTAGTGGGGCACTCCCTAGCGGGCTATAGCAATAGAATGACGGGTAAAAATATTTAAAACCGTTTTATAATTTTTAGGTGACCAGGTGCACACGGGTCTTTTGGGTGACCAGGTGCACATGTGATTAATAGCAATCTGCATCCATCGCAATTTCTTAAAGTGCCCATAAAGCACCAAGGACGGACCCCGACCGAGACAGGGCCGTAGTGGGGCACTCCCCTAGCGGGCTATAGCAATAGAATGACGGGTAAAAATATTTAAAACCGTTTTATAATTTTTAGGTGACCAGGTGCACACGGGTCTTTTGGGTGACCAGTCACACGGGTACTTTGGGTGACCAGGTGCACATGGGATTAATAGCAATCTGCATCCATCGCAATTTCTTAAAGTGCATAAAGCACCAAGGACGGACCCGACCGAGACAGGGCCGTAGTGGGGCACTCCCCTCACGGGCTATAGCAATAGAATGACGGGTAAAAATATTTAAAACCGTTTTATAATTTTTAGGTGACCAGGTGCACACGGGTCTTTTGGGTGACCAGGTGCACACGGGTCTTTTGGGTGACCAGGTGCACATGGGATTAATAGCAATCTGCATCCATCGCAATTTCTTAAAGTGCCCATAAAGCACCAAGGACGGCCCCGACCGAGACAGGGCCGTAGTGGGGCACTCCCCTAGCGGGCTATAGCAATAGAATGACGGGTAAAAATATTTAAAACCGTTTTATAATTTTTAGGTGACCAGGTGCACACGGGTATTTTGGGGTGACCAGGTGCACACGGGTCTTTTGGGGTGACCAGGTGCACACGGGTCTTTTGGGTGACCAGGTGCACATGGGATTAATAGCAATCTGCATCCATCGCAATTTCTTAAAGTGCCCATAAAAGCACCAAGGACGGCCCCGACCGAGACAGGGCCGTAGTGGGGCACTCCCCTAGCGGGCTATAGCAATAGAATGACGGGTAAAAATATTTAAAACCGTTTTATAATTTTTAGGTGACCAGGTGCACACGGGTCTTTTGGGTGACCAGGTGCACACGGGTCTTTTGGGTGACCAGGTGCACATGGGATTAATAGCAATCTGCATCCATCGCAATTTCTTAAAGTGCATAGAGCACGGACGGACACGACCGAGACAGGGCCGTAGTGGACATCCCCCTAGCGGGCTATAGCAATAGAATGACGGGTAAAAATATTTAAAACCGTTTTATAATTTTTAGGTGACCAGGTGCACACGGGTCTTTTGGGTGACCAGGTGCACATGTGATTAATAGCAATCTGCATCCATCGCAATTTCTTAAAGTGCCCATAAAGCACCAAGGACGGCCCCGACCGAGACAGGGCCGTAGTGGGGCACTCCCCTAGCGGGCTATAGCAATAGAATGACGGGTAAAAATATTTAAAACCGTTTTATAATTTTTAGGTGACCAGGTGCACACGGGTCTTTTGGGTGACCAGGTGCACACGGGTCTTTTGGGTGACCAGGTGCACATGGGATTAATAGCAATCTGCATCCATCGCAATTTCTTAAAGTGCCCATAAAGCACCAAGGACGGCCCCGACCGAGACAGGGCCGTAGTGGGGCACTCCCCTAGCGGGCTATAGCAATAGAATGACGGGTAAAAATATTTAAAACCGTTTTATAATTTTTAGGTGACCAGGTGCACACGGGTCTTTTGGGTGACCAGGTGCACACGGGTCTTTTGGGTGACCAGGTGCACATGGGATTAATAGCAATCTGCATCCATCGCAATTTCTTAAAGTGCCCATAAAGCACCAAGGACGGCCCCGACAAGGAGCAGGGCCGTAGTGGGGCACTCCCCTAGCGGGCTATAGCAATAGAATGACGGGTAAAAATATTTAAAACCGTTTTATAATTTTTAGGTGACCAGGTGCACACGGGTCTTTTGGGTGACCAGGTGCACATGTGATTAATAGCAATCTGCATCCATCGCAATTTCTTAAAGTGCCCATAAAGCACCAAGGACGGCCCCGAGCCGAGACAGGGCCATAGTGGGCACTCCCCTAGCGGGCTATAGCAATAGAATGACGGGTAAAAATATTTAAAACCGTTTTATAATTTTTAGGTGACCAGGTGCACACGGGTCTTTTGGGTGACCAGGTGCACACGGGTCTTTTGGGTGACCAGGTGCACATGGGATTAATAGCAATCTGCATCCATCGCAATTTCTTAAAGTGCCCATAAAGCACAGACGGCCCCGACCGAGACAGGGCCGTAGTGGGGCACTCCCCTAGCGGGCTATAGCAATAGAATGACGGGTAAAAATATTTAAAACCGTTTTATAATTTTTAGGTGACCAGGTGCACACGGGTCTTTTGGGTGACCAGGTGCACATGTGATTAATAGCAATCTGCATCCATCGCAATTTCTTAAAGTGCCCATAAAGCACCAAGGACGGCCCCGACCGAGACAGGGCCGTAGTGGGGCACTCCCCTAGACGGGCTATAGCAATAGAATGACGGGTAAAAATATTTAAAACCGTTTTATAATTTTTAGGTGACCAGGTGCACACGGGTCTTTTGGGTGACCAGGTGCACACGGGTCTTTTGGGGTGACCAGGTGCACATGGGATTAATAGCAATCTGCATCCATCGCAATTTCTTAAAGTGCCCATAAAGGACGGCCCCGACCGAGACAGGGCCGTAGTGGCACTCCCCTAGCGGGCTATAGCAATAGAATGACGGGTAAAAATATTTAAAACCGTTTTATAATTTTTAGGTGACCAGGTGCACACGGGTCTTTTGGGTGACCAGGTGCACACGGGTCTTTTGGGTGACCAGGTGCACATGGGATTAATAGCAATCTGCATCCATCGCAATTTCTTAAAGTGCCCATAAAGCACCAAGGACGGCCCCGACCGAGACAGGGCCGTAGTGGGGCACTCCCCTAGCGGGCTATAGCAATAGAATGACGGGTAAAAATATTTAAAACCGTTTTATAATTTTTAGGTGACCAGGTGCACACGGGTCTTTTGGGTGACCAGGTGCACACGGGTCTTTTGGGTGACCAGGTGCACATGGGATTAATAGCAATCTGCATCCATCGCAATTTCTTAAAGTGCCCATAAAGCACCAAGGACGGCCCCGACCGAGACAGGGCCGTAGTGGGGCACTCCCTGCAGCGGGCTATAGCAATAGAATGACGGGTAAAAATATTTAAAACCGTTATAAATTTTAGGTGACCAGGTGCACACGGGTCTTTTGGGTGACCAGGTGCACACGGGTCTTTTGGGTGACCAGGTGCACACGGGTCTTTTGGGTGACCAGGTGCACACGGGTCTTTTGGGTGACCAGGTGCACACGGGTCTTTTGGGTGACCAGGTGCACACGGGTCTTTTGGGTGACCAGGTGCACACGGGTCTTTTGGGTGACCAGGTGCACACGGGTCTTTTGGGTGACCAGGTGCACACGGGTCTTTTGGGTGACCAGGTGCACACGGGTCTTTTGGGTGACACAGGTGCACACGGGTCTTTTGGGTGACCAGGTGCACACGGGTCTTTTGGGTGACCAGGTGCACACGGGTCTTTTGGGTGACCAGGTGCACACGGGTCTTTTGGGTGACCAGGTGCACACGGGTCTTTTGGGTGACCAGGTGCACGCCGGCCTTTGGGTGACCAGGTACCACGGGTCTTTTGGGTGACCAGGTGCACACGGGTCTTTTGGGTGACCAGGTGCACGCCGGCCTTTGGGTGACCAGGTGCACACGGGCGCTTTGGGTGACCAGGTGCACGCCGGCCTTCAAGTGGGGCCCAGTCACGCCGGCCTTTGGGTGACCAGGTGCACACGGGTCTTTTGGGTGACCAGGTGCACACGGGTCTTTTGGGTGACCAGGTGCACGCCGGCCTTTGGGTGACCAGGTGCACACGGGTCTTTTGGGTGACCAGGTGCACGCCGGCCTTTGGGTGACCAGGTGCACGCCGGCCTGGGTGACCAGGTGCACACGGGTCTTTTGGGTGACCAGGTGCACGCCGGCCTTTGGGTGACCAGGTGCACACGGGTCTTTTGGGTGACCAGGTGCACGCCGGCCTTGGGTGACCAGGTGCACGCCGGCCTTTGGGTGACCAGGTGCACACGGGTCTTTTGGGTGACCAGGTGCACGCCGGCCTTTGGGTGACCAGGTGCACGCCGGCCTTTGGGTGACCAGGTGCACACGGGTCTTTTGGGTGACCAGGTGCACGCCGGTCCTTTTGGGTGACCAGGTGCACAAGTTCCATTTGGGTGACCAGGTGCACGCGGTTCATAACAGCGCGGTTATCTGCTTTAATGTCCGAGGGCTGTCTGGTGGCGTGTGTGCAGGCCTGGTATTGCGGGTGGTGGAGGTGGGGTTAGGTATCATCCCCGAAATAGAGGGGTGATACCCGGGTGAGAGTAAGGGCCTACAACCCTGGAGGTCAATAGCTCCAGGGGTGAGCTTCTACTGTCATGTCCGTAAATAGAGTGGTGTTACCCGGGTTTTGAACCATATTTAAATTTTTGGGTTACCAGATGCACGTTTTCAATCACCAGTTGCACGGAGGATTAATAGCAATCTGCATCCATCGCAATTTCTTAAAGTGTCTAAAAAGCACCCAAGGACGGCCCCGACCGAGACAGGGCCGTAGTGGGGCACTCCCTAGCGGGCTATATCAATAGAATGACCGGTAAAATGATTTAAAACAGTTTTATAATTTTTGGGTTACCAGATGCACGTTTTCAATCACCAGTTGCACGGAGGATTAATAGCAATCTGCATCCATCGCAATTTCTTAAAGTGTCCATAAAGCACCCAAGGACGGCCCCGACCGAGACAGGGCCGTAGTGGGGCACTCCCCTAGCGGGCTATATCAATAGAATGACCGGTAAAATGATTTAAAACAGTTTTATAATTTTTGGGTTACCAGATGCACGTTTTCAATCACCAGTTGCACGGAGGATTAATAGCAATCTGCATCCATCGCAATTTCTTAAAGTGTCTAAAAAGCACCCAAGGACGGCCCCGACCCCAGACAGGGCCGTAGTGGGGCACTCCCCTAGCGGGCTATATCAATAGAATGACCGGTAAAATGATTTAAAACAGTTTTATAATTTTTGGGTTACCAGATGCACGTTTTCAATCACCAGTTGCACGGAGGATTAATAGCAATCTGCATCCATCGCCAATTTAGAGTCCATGGCACAAGGACGACAGGGCCGTAGTGGGGCACTCCCTAGCGGGCTATATCAATAGAATGACCGGTAAAATGATTGAAAACAGTTTTATAATTTTTGGGTTACCAGATGCACGTTTTCAATCACCAGTTGCACGGAGGATTAATAGCAATCTGCATCCATCGTGATTTCTTAAAGTGTCTAAAAAGCACCCAAGGACGGCCCTGACAGAGAGAGGGCCGTAGTGGGGCACTCCCCTAGCGGGCTATATCAATAGAATGACGGGTAAAAGTATTTAAAACCGTTTTATAATTTTTGGGTTACCAGATGCACGTTTTCAATCACCAGGTGCACGGAGAGAATGACATTTGCATCCATAGTCATGTTTTAAACCGTCCATAAAGCACTCTTGGCCGGCCCCGGCAGAGAGAAAAAGAGGGGAAAAGTGTTGAAAAAAAAAAAAAATCCTACCTTCCATAAATGATCAAAGACCCACGGCCCCCATTGCTAAAGGTTAGGTCGGGTGCGCCATAACCGGACATGAATATATGGAACACCGCTAACCGCATAGAGAACCGTGTTTTGGGTGACCAGGTGCACGTTTTCAATCACCAGTTGCACGGAGAGAGAAAAAAGTAATCATACCTTCCATAAATAATTCAGGCCGGCCCCCATTGCTAAAGGTCCGTAGTAGGGTGCATCATTATCGGACATGAATATATGGAACACCGCTAACCGCATAGAAGCCGTGTTTTGGGTGACCAGGTGCACGTTTTCAATCACCAGTTGCACGGAGAGAGAAAAAAGTAATCATACCTTCCATAAAATAATTCAGGCCGGCCCCCATTGCTAAAGGTCCGTAGTAGGGTGCATCATTATCGGACATGTATATCTGTAACACCGCTTAACATAACCGTGTTTTGGGTGACCAGGTGCACGTTTTCAATCACCAGTTGCACGGAGAGAGAAAAAAGTAATCATACCTTCCATAAATAATTCAAGGCGGACCCATTGCTAAAGGTCCGTAGTAGGGTGCATCATTATCGGACATGTATATCTGTAACCCGCTAACCGCATAGAGAACCGTGTTTTGGGTGACCAGGTGCACGTTTTCAATCACCAGTTGCACGGAGAGAGAAAAAAGTAATCATACCTTCCATAAATAATTCAGGCCGGCCCCCATTGCTAAAGGTCCGTAGTAGGGTGCATCATTATTGGACATGTATATCTGTAACACCGCTAACCGCATTACGAACCGTGTTTTGGGTGACCAGGTGCACGTTTTCAATCACCAGTTGCACGTTTTCAATCACCAGGTGCACGGCTGTGAAAAGTGGGACTCTGTCATTTTTTCGACCAATTTCTGTAATTTTCAAAAAATGATTAAAAATCTGCCGAAGGGCTAGATCTACAAATTTCGTCTCATACCCTCTCTCGTGATGGGCAACAATTACATAATGTAAAAAAAAAATCGCATGAACAGGAACCTATGCATCCTGTGACATTCACTTTTTTCCAAAACTTGAAACACGATTTCCTATTAAAATGTTTTATACAAAAACGTTTTTAATTGAATGTAAATGCTCGTCTATTTATGCACTTTCGTGCAAAAAAAAACCCCATCCAGTGGATGTGTACTTTTGATTTATCACGTTTTTGTTGAATTTGACCCCCGATGGTGGGGCGCACAGAAACCCTGTGAGGTTGAGGGGCTCATCGATATTTGGCCTGTTTTGGATTACACACTCAGTGGCGGGTCGACCAGACAGGTACCGGCGCGATTTCAGAAACCTGGTTTTTGGCAACAGGACTTCCATGTCCTAGAGAGACGGGGGTGGTGTCAAACTGCTCGTCCGAAATAGAACATGAGTAACGGACAGTTTTGGGAAGTCAGACCCTCAGAACCATGGTACTTTGGACATTTTCCCTCCGGCGACCGATTTAGTGGTTTGACCAGACCCTTCGGCGCCCGATGTGTCCTAACTTTTGATCCACGTTGCCCAGCTTGGTGGTGGGAGGATCTGAGCCTTGTCCTGGGCAGGTGCTCTATCCCAGCTATCACCTTGTGGGTTTGGTTCATCCAATGACCATGGTTCTTGTCCAATGAAGGTGCCCGTCCCTCGGCGACCGATTGGTGGTTGTTTAGCCCTGGTGAGGGCTATCTCTCAGTCCAGTCCCACACTTGTTTCACGATGCGTCTCCATGGTTCTCCCCTGTTGTCCAGCCAGTTTAATTTCCTCTGACTGATTTGCGTTCGTATTCCACCTGGGAGGGCCTCTATCGGCCGGCCTTGGGCTGGTGTGCTGATGGATGTTCCCTCCCGACCCAAGTGGATTTGCCTCTATCAGGGGAGCCCCTTTTCGGAATCGGTTTACCCCGATTTCGGTGCGCTTAGCTGCGCACAGTCGGTATCAGATCCAGCCGTACTGTCTCACCAAGTGGTCTTACATTGGTGTTCCGGTGCGGGGAGTGGCTCACTCATGGCTGCGAAGCATGTGGTGATGTGGGCATCCCGTAACGCATCGGCGCCAGAAACACGTATTCTCAAACCCTGTCTTTAACGTGGACCTACCCGGTTGTCCCTACCGAGGTTGTGGTTCCTTTTTGCCCAGTTGATGGCGTTCCGAATAGACGCTCCAGCTAGACAAGATACCTCTCGAGCGGCGCCCAGGCACCTGTGGCTCCGGCCATGGGCAGTTCAGGGCCTCCCGCTGGGCGCACGGTGGATTGCGCCAGGGCCTCCTCCCTGACGGGATAGGACCGGTCCCTGGTTGTTCTTTGCTTAGTGCGACCAGGTACAACATCTACGATGGCTACCTGGTTGATCCTGCCAGTAGCATATGCTTGTCTAAGTAGGCCGGTACAGTGAAAATGCGAATTGCTCATTAAATCAGTTATGGCTCCTTTGATCGCTCCAACGTTACTTGGATAACTGTGGCAATTCTAGAGCTAATACATGCCAACGAGCGCTGACCTCCGGGGATGCGTGCGTTTATCAGATCCAAAACCAATGCGGGCCAATCTCGGTTGCCCCGGCCGCTTTGGTGACTCTGAGATAACTTCGAGCCGATTGCGTTCTGTGCCTACCATGGTGACCATGGGTAACGGGAAATCAGGGTTCGATTCCGGAGAGGGAGCATGAGAAACGGCTACCACATCCAAGGAAGGCTTTAAATCCTTTAACAAGGATCCATTGGAGGGCAATTCTGGTGCCATCAGCCACGGTAATTCCAGCTGCAATAGCGTATCTCAATAACTGTTGCTGCGAGGCGAGCTACCTCCTGCAGCGTCCGTTGGGTTCCGGGTGGAGGATGGTTGCAAAGTTGAAACTTAAAGGAATTGACGGAATGGCAGGAGTTGCGCCTGCGGCTGAATTTGACTCAACACGGGAAACCTCACCTCACCTCACCAGGACACGGACAGGATTGACAGTTTTTAAATATTTTTTGGGTGACCAGGTGCACGGAGGAAAATGAGCATTTGCATCCATAGTCATATTTTAAACCGTCCATAAAGCACTCAGGGCCGGCCCTGAGAGAGAGAGAGAGAGAGAGAAAAAAAATAAAATCATACCTTCCATAAATAATTCGGACCGGCCCCCATTGAAAAAGGTCCGTCATTGTGGGTGCACCATAACCGGGCATGAATATATGGAACACCGCTAAGCGCATTTATAACCGTCATTTGGGTGACCAGGTGCACGTTTTCAATCACCAGTTGCACGGAGGATTAATAGCAATCTGCATCCATCGTAATTTCTTAAAGTGTCCATAAAGCACTAAGGACGGCCCCGACCGAGGACAGGGCATGGTGGGACGGTACTCCCATAGCGGGCTATAATAATAGAATTACCTTTAAATTCATTTTGAACCATATTTTAATTTTTGGGTTACACGATGCACATGGGTCTTTTAGGCTACCAGTTGCGCGGTAATTTACTTTTCCTGCCAAAATGGGTGATTTTTCAAAAAATGATTAAAAATACTTCCCGAGGGGCTAGAGGTCCCAAATTTCGTCTCATACCCTCTCTCTCAATGGGCAACAAGTAGAGCACGTAAAAAACAAATTGCCCTCACAGGCGCCTATGTTTCCAGTAACATGCACTTTTCCCCAAAAC
The DNA here is from genome assembly GCF_057628025.1 of Oncorhynchus mykiss. Taxonomy (NCBI): domain Eukaryota; kingdom Metazoa; phylum Chordata; class Actinopteri; order Salmoniformes; family Salmonidae; genus Oncorhynchus; species Oncorhynchus mykiss. The sequence goes on from NW_028322060.1 coordinate 110,420, forward strand.
TTAAAACACGATTTCCTATTAAAAGGTTTTATACAAAAACTGTTTTAATGAAATGTAAATTCTCGTCTATGTGTGCCCCTTCGTTTAAAAAAACCCCATCCAGATTGGACATGTACTTTTCGATTTATTCACGTTTTGGTGTACCGGAATATAGCCCAAAATGGCGGCCAACAAAGGTCAAATAAGGCCTTGAGGCCAGATAGAGGCATGTAACCCGGGTAGGGGTGTTTGGCCTTTAGGCCTGTATGTCCCTTCATCCCATGAGAGAGAGTCCTGACCTTTATGCCTATCTGTGTCCTCTCATGCCCAGAAAAAGGCATGCAAACCGGTTAGGTCATATAAGGCCTTGAGGCCTGTTTGTGTCCTCTGATGCCCAAATAGAGGCATGTAACCCGGGTAGGGGTGTTTGGCCTTTAGGCCTGTATGTCCCTTCATCCATGAGAGAGAGTCCTGACCTTTATGCCTATCTGTGTCCTCTCATGCCCAGAAAAAGGCATGCAAACCGGTTAGGTCATATAAGGCCTTGAGGCCTGTTTGTGTCCTCTGATGCCCAGATAGAGGCATGTGACCCGGGCAGGGCTGTTTGGCCTTTAGGCCTGTTTGTGTCCTCTGATGCCCAGATAGAGGCATGTAACGTCGGCAGGGCTGTTTGGCCTTTAGGCCTGTTTGTGTCCTCTGATGCCCAGATAAAGACATGTAATCCGGCTAGGCATATGTAAGTACCAGGCCAGGGCAGTGGCTTTTGTCCCAGGCCAGGCCAGTGGCTTTGTGGCCTATGTGCCTATGGGCCTTTTCTGGGTTAGCAGGCCCCTGTGGGGGAAAAAAAAAATGATTACCCAGGCCTGGCATGAACACTTGACCCGGTGATTGTGAGTCAAGCGCCCTAACCATTAAGCCATACAGCCTTTCGTGAGTAAAGAGACAGCGAGGTGAGGTCAAATTCTCCTTCCCCGTCCAATTAGTCCCATATTGGGCCACAGCTGGGGCTCATTGAGCCCTTGTTAGGGTTAGTTTGTTTGGTGGATCAAACAAAGAGACACGGAGGAAGGCCGGAGAGAGAAGCCATGAGCAGCAGACCAAGACGCGACTGTGGACTTTGTTGTAAACAGAATATTGTGCGGCTAGACCGACATTTAAAGGCTGTACATGGACTTAAGTTTGGTACTATGGAGTGGACGAACGCTATGCAATTTAGCCGGTTTTCGAGTGAGAGACAGCAGCCCGAATCGGGGCAGTATATGCAGCCTGACAACGGTGTTGAACCGCAGCCGGAGGACCCTGTGATTTTGGAGTGTTTTAAAGTGAGTTGTCCGTGGAGCAGCAGCCTGTGGACGAGGGTGATCAGACGGCAGGTGCGTCGGCGGCGGCGGTGCAGCCAGTCAGTCAGGTCGGTAGTGAACTGTGCTCGGATCCGAGGGAGCAAGGCTGTGACGTGGCGACTTCCACGGAGAGCGAGAGTGATGAGGACGGCGGCGGCGTACCGTCCCGCATGGAGGTTTGGAGTAATGTAATTTTGACTGAATATGAACAATATATTACGGGTAGACAACCTTCAGTTAAACGAATTGACAATAGTCGCACCAGTATATCCCGAGGTACAGGGAATTCCTCCGCATTATGTCAGAGGGCAAGGCCGATGAAGGACTGTGTTTTCTGGATAACTACAGACGTGTGTATGAGTGGTATGGTCAATGTGATGACCGTGGTTTGGCACCATCCACGTTAAAAATGTACCGGGCCGATATTCGAGGTTTCCTGAATTATCTCATTCAGTTCCGGCCAAATGGTATGCAAGCTAAGGTCGTTGGAATTCGAAAGATGTTACTCTGCTTGGCGAAGATGGACAGGGACTCACGGCAGAGCCAGGCAACTCATAGGGCAAAATTCCGCCAACGCTGCAGGGACGAGGTGCTCAGCGCTGCGGATTTAAAACGCTTTGTTGAGCTAAGCAATCAAGCCATTCCTTCAGTTCTCAGTAGGCTGGAGGTCCGTGCCACCTGCTCTGACAGGCGTAGGTTTGCAGCTCTCATGTCCAGCCGGTTGGCCATATTTAATGGCACTCGACGATCCCCAGTCACCATGTTTAGTGAGAGTGATTTCAATGAAGTAACCCCGGAAGGTGGGGTTATCAGATGTGTGTAGCTAGCCACAAAACAAACTATAGCTTTGGGGAGTGCAGAATTGTTCTATGTCAGGAGGAATACACTTGGCTTAAACAATTCCATCAAATAAGCCCTCATCTGAGTGGAATGACCTCAAAATGAACTTCTCTTTTTTCACATCCTGCGGTCAACCTTACGGTAATCTGTGTGAGTATGTGGGGCAAATCTTTGCAGAGTTTGGTATTGGAAGTAAAGTGACCTTCGGTACAATTCGACGCAGTGTTGCCACATTGAACTTTAACCAAGGCTTGGATACAGACCGAGGAACTGTGGCTGACCATATGTGTCACTCTCTGGAAACGCAGGCACGCCACTACCGGTACCACAATTTGCCCAAAAATGCCAGCCGGGCCCGGGCACTGATTGAGGGACAAATCAATAAATGATTAACTGATTAATTAAAGCATATTCTGAAATTTACCCTTGTATTTGTGTCATTTATGCATTAAAATGATTAAAAATGTGTTTCAAAATACATTACCTGGAACCCCAATATGAAGCCCCAGTACTTTAAAAAATTCACTGGAGTCAAAGCTACAATATATATGGAGGATTCTAAAATCCATTTACCTTTGGCGCCCTCCGGTGAAACCCACCAGTAGTGGGGCTCCATAGTGGGATTTAATATTAAATGACCGGTAAAAGTATTTAAAACAGTTTTATAATTTTTGGGTGACCAGGTGCACACGGGTCTTTTGGGTGACCAGGTGCACACGGGTCTTTTGGGTGACCAGGTGCACACGGGTCTTTTGGGTGACCAGGTGCACACGGGTCTTTTGGGGTGACCAGGTGCACATGGGATTAATAGCAATCTGCATCCATCGCAATTTCTTAAAGTGCCCATAAAGCACCAAGGACGGCCCCGACCGAGACAGGGCCGTAGTGGGGCACTCCCCTAGCGGGCTATAGCAATAGAATGACGGGTAAAAATATTTAAAACCGTTTTATAATTTTTAGGTGACCAGGTGCACACGGGTCTTTTGGGTGACCAGGTGCACACGGGTCTTTTGGGTGACCAGGTGCACATGGGATTAATAGCAATCTGCATCCATCGCAATTTCTTAAAGTGCCCATAAAGCACCAAGGACGGACCGACCGAGACAGGGCCGTAGTGGGGCACTCCCTAGCGGGCTATAGCAATAGAATGACGGGTAAAAATATTTAAAACCGTTTTATAATTTTTAGGTGACCAGGTGCACACGGGTCTTTTGGGTGACCAGGTGCACATGTGATTAATAGCAATCTGCATCCATCGCAATTTCTTAAAGTGCCCATAAAGCACCAAGGACGGCCCCGACCGAGACAGGGCCGTAGTGGGGCACTCCCCTAGCGGGCTATAGCAATAGAATGACGGGTAAAAATATTTAAAACCGTTTTATAATTTTTAGGTGACCAGGTGCACACGGGTCTTTTGGGTGACCAGGTGCACACGGGTCCTTTGGGTGACCAGGTGCACATGGGATTAATAGCAATCTGCATCCATCGCAATTTCTTAAAGTGCCCATAAAGCACCAAGGACGGCCCCGACCGAGACAGGGCCGTAGTGGGGCACTCCCCTAGCGGGCTATAGCAATAGAATGACGGGTAAAAATATTTAAAACCGTTTTATAATTTTTAGGTGACCAGGTGCACACGGGTCTTTTGGGTGACCAGGTGCACACGGGTACTTTGGGTGACCAGGTGCACATGGGATTAATAGCAATCTGCATCCATCGCAATTTCTTAGGAATTTGCCCATAAAGCACCAAGGACGGCCCCGACCGAGACAGGGCCGTAGTGGGGCACTCCCCTGGGCTATAGCAATAGAATGACGGGTAAAAATATTTAAAACCGTTTTATAATTTTTAGGTGACCAGGTGCACACGGGTCTTTTGGGTGACCAGGTGCACACGGGTCTTTTGGGTGACCAGGTGCACATGGGATTAATAGCAATCTGCATCCATCGCAATTTCTTAAAGTGCCCATAAAGCACCAAGGACGGCCCCGACCGAGACAGGGCCGTAGTGAGAATCCCCTAGCGGGCTATAGCAATAGAATGACGGGTAAAAATATTTAAAACCGTTTTATAATTTTTAGGTGACCAGGTGCACACGGGTCTTTTGGGTGACCAGGTGCACACGGGTCTTTTGGGTGACCAGGTGCACATGGGATTAATAGCAATCTGCATCCATCGCAATTTCTTAAAGTGCCCATAAAGCACCAAGGACGGCCCCGACCGAGACAGGGCCGTAGTGGGGCACTCCCCTAGCGGGCTATAGCAATAGAATGACGGGTAAAAATATTTAAAACCGTTTTATAATTTTTAGGTGACCAGGTGCACACGGGTCTTTTGGGTGACCAGGTGCACATGTGATTAATAGCAATCTGCATCCATCGCAATTTCTTAAAGTGCCCATAAAGCACCAAGGACGGCCCCGACCGAGACAGGGCCGTAGTGGGGCACTCCCCTAGCGGGCTATAGCAATAGAATGGGTAAAAATATTTAAAACCGTTTTATAATTTTTAGGTGACCAGGTGCACACGGGTCTTTTGGGTGACCAGGTGCACACGGGTCTTTTGGGTGACCAGGTGCACATGGGATTAATAGCAATCTGCATCCATCGCAATTTCTTAAAGTGCCCATAAAGCACCAAGGACGGCCCCGACCGAGACAGGGCCGTAGTGGGGCACTCCCCTAGCGGGCTATAGCAATAGAATGACGGGTAAAAATATTTAAAACCGTTTTATAATTTTTAGGTGACCAGGTGCACACGGGTCTTTTGGGGTGACCAGGTGCACACGGGTCTTTTGGGTGACCAGGTGCACATGGGATTAATAGCAATCTGCATAGATCGCAATTTCTTAAAGTGCCCATAAAGCACCAAGGACGGCCCCGACTCGAGACAGGCCATAGTGGGGCACTCCCCTAGCGGGCTATAGCAATAGAATGACGGGTAAAAATATTTAAAACCGTTTTATAATTTTTAGGTGACCAGGTGCACACGGGTCTTTTGGGTGACCAGGTGCACATGTGATCGCAATCTGCATCCATCGCAATTTCTTAAAGTGCCCATAAAGCACCAAGGACGGCCCCGACCGAGACAGGGCCGTAGTAGGGCACTCCCCTAGCGGGCTATAGCAATAGAATGACGGGTAAAAATATTTAAAACCGTTTTATAATTTTTAGGTGACCAGGTGCACGCGAGCTCTTGGGTGACCAGGTGCACACGGGTCTTTGGGTGACCAGGTGCACATGGGATTAATAGCAATCTGCATCCATCGCAATTTCTTAAAGTGCCCATAAAGCACCAAGGACGGCCCCGACCGAGACAGGGCCGTAGTGGGGCACTCCCCTAGCGGGCTATAGCAATAGAATGACGGGTAAAAATATTTAAAACCGTTTTATAATTTTTAGGTGACCAGGTGCACACGGGTCTTTTGGGTGACCAGGTAGCAGAATTGGTGCACATGGGATTAATAGCAATCTGCATCCATCGCAATTTCTTAAAGTGCCCATAAAGCACCAAGGACGGCCCCGACCGAGACAGGGCCGTAGTGGCACTCCCCTAGCGGGCTATAGCAATAGAATGACGGGTAAAAATATTTAAAACCGTTTTATAATTTTAGGTGACCAGGTGCACACGGGTCTTTTGGGTGACCAGCACGGGTCTTTTGGGTGACCAGGTGCACACGGGTCTTTTGGGTGACCAGGTGCACATGGGATTAATAGCAATCTGCATCCATCGCAATTTCTTGAAGTACAGTGAGGCACCAAGGACGGCCCCGACCGAGACAGGGCCGTAGTGGGGCACTCCCCTAGCGGGCTATAGCAATAGAATGACGGGTAAAAATATTTAAAACCGTTTTATAATTTTTAGGTGACCAGGTGCACACGGGTCTTTTGGGTGACCAGGTGCACACGGGTCTTTTGGGTGACCAGGTGCACATGGGATTAATAGCAATCTGCATCCATCGCAATTTCTTAAAGTGCCCATAAAGCACCAAGGACGGCCCCGACCGAGACAGGGCCGTAGTGGGGCACTCCCCTAGCGGGCTATAGCAATAGAATGACGGGTAAAAATATTTAAAACCGTTTTATAATTTTTAGGTGACCAGGTGCACACGGGTCTTTTGGGTGACCAGGTGCACATGTGATTAATAGCAATCTGCATCCATCGCAATTTCTTAAAGTGCCCATAAAGCACCAAGGACGGCCCCGACCGAGACAGGGCCGTAGTGGGGCACTCCCTAGCGGGCTATAGCAATAGAATGACGGGTAAAAATATTTAAAACCGTTTTATAATTTTTAGGTGACCAGGTGCACACGGGGTCCTTTGGGTGACCAGGTGCACACGGGTGCCTTTGGGTGACCAGGTGCACATGGGATTAATAGCAATCTGCATCCATCGCAATTTCTTAAAGTGCCCATAAAGCACCAAGGACGGCCCCGAGGCGACAGGGCCGTAGTGGGGCACTCCCCTAGCGGGCTATAGCAATAGAATGACGGGTAAAAATATTTAAAACCGTTTTATAATTTTTAGGTGACCAGGTGCACACGGGTCTTTTGGGTGACCAGGTGCACACGGGTCTTTTGGGTGACCAGGTGCACATGGGATTAATAGCAATCTGCATCCATCGCAAATTCTTAAAGTGCCCATAAAGCACCAAGGACGGCCCCGACCGAGACAGGGCCGTAGTGGGGCACTCCCCTAGCGGGCTATAGCAATAGAATGACGGGTAAAAATATTTAAAACCGTTTTATAATTTTTAGGTGACCAGGTGCACACGGGTCTTTTGGGTGACCAGGTGCACATGTGATTAATAGCAATCTGCATCCATCGCAATTTCTTAAAGTGCCCATAAAGCACCAAGGACGGCCCCGACCGAGACAGGGCCGTAGTGGGGCACTCCCCTAGCGGGCTATAGCAATAGAATGACGGGTAAAAATATTAAAACCGTTTTATAATTTTTACTGGTGCCAGGTGCACACGGGTCTTTTGGGTGACCAGGTGCACACGGGTCTTTTGGGTGACCAGGTGCACATGGGATTAATAGGAATCTGCATCCATCGCAATTTCTTAAAGTGCCCATAAAGCACCAAGGACGGCCCCGACCGAGACAGGGCCGTGTTGGGGCACTCCCCTAGCGGGCTATAGCAATAGAATGACGGGTAAAAATATTTAAAACCGTTTTATAATTTTTAGGTGACCAGGTGCACACGGGTCCTTTGGGTGACCAGGTGCACATGTGATTAATAGCAATCTGCATCCATCGCAATTTCTTAAAGTGCCCATAAAGCACCAAGGACGGCCCCGACCGAGACAGGGCCGTAGTGGGGCACTCCCCTAGCGGGCTATAGCAATAGAATGACGGGTAAAAATATTTAAAACCGTTTTATAATTTTTAGGTGACCAGGTGCACACGGGTCTTTTGGGTGACCAGGTAGCCACGGGTACTTTGGGTGACCAGGTGCACATGGGATTAATAGCAATCTGCATCCATCGCAATTTCTTGACCATAAAGCACCAAGGACGGCCCCGACCGAACCGGGCCGTAGTGGGGCACTACCCTAGCGGGCTATAGCAATAGAATGACGGGTAAAAATATTTAAAACCGTTTTATAATTTTTAGGTGACCAGGTGCACACGGGTCTTTTGGGTGACCAGGTGCACACGGGTCTTTTGGGTGACCAGGTGCACATGGGATTAATAGCAATCTGCATCCATCGCAATTTCTTAAAGTGCCATAAAGCACGGACGGCCCCGACCGAGACAGGGCCGTAGTGGGCACTCCCCTAGCGGGCTATAGCAATAAAAATAGACGGGTAAAAATATTTAAAACCGTTTTATAATTTTTAGGTGACCAGGTGCACACGGGTCTTTTTGGGTGACCAGGTGCACACGGGTCTTTTGGGTGACCAGGTGCACATGGGATTAATAGCAATCTGCATCCCATCGCAATTTCTTAAAGTGCCCATAAAGCACCAAGGACGAGCACGACCGAGACAGGGCCGTAGTTAATCCCCTGCCAGCGGGCTATAGCAATAGAATGACGGGTAAAAATATTTAAAACCGTTTTATAATTTTTAGGTGACCAGGTGCACACGGGTCTTTTGGGTGACCAGGTGCACACGGGTCTTTTGGGTGACCAGGTGCACATGGGATTAATAGCAATCTGCATCCATCGCAATTTCTTAAAGTGCCCATAAAGCACCAAGGACGGCCCCGACCGAGACAGGGCCGTAGTGGGGCACTCCCCTAGCGGGCTATAGCAATAGAATGACGGGTAAAAATATTTAAAACCGTTTTATAATTTTTAGGTGACCAGGTGCATCGGGTCTTTTGGGTGACCAGGTGCACATGTGATTAATAGCAATCTGCATCCATCGCAATTTCTTAAAGTGCCCATAAAGCACCAAGGACGGCCCCGACCGAGACAGGGCCGTAGTGGGGCACTCCCCTAGCGGGCTATAGCAATAGAATGACGGGTAAAAATATTTAAAACCGTTTTATAATTTTTAGGTGACCAGGTGCACACGGGTCTTTTGGGTGACCAGGTGCACACGGGTCTTTTGGGTGACCAGGTGCACATGGGATTAATAGCAATCTGCATCCATCGCAATTTCTTAAAGTGCCCATAAAGCACCAAGGACGGCCCCGACCGAGACAGGGCCGTAGTGGGGCACTCCCCTAGCGGGCTATAGCAATAAAAATAACGGGTAAAAATATTTAAAACCGTTTTATAATTTTTAGGTGACCAGGTGCACACGGGTCTTTTGGGTGACCAGGTGCACACGGGTCTTTTGGGTGACCAGGTGCACATGGGATTAATAGCAATCTGCATCCATCGCAATTTCTTAAAGTGCCCATAAAGCACCAAGGACGGCCCCGAGACAGGGCCGTAGTGGGGCACTCCCCTAGCGGGCTATAGCAATAGAATGACGGGTAAAAATATTTAAAACCGTTTTATATTTTTAGGTGACCAGGTGCACACGGGTCTTTTGGGTGACCAGGTGCACATGTGATTAATAGCAATCTGCATCCATCGCAATTTCTTAAAGTGCCCATAAAGCACCAAGGACGGCCCCGACCGAGACAGGGCCGTAGTGGGGCACTCCCCTAGCGGGCTATAGCAATAGAATGACGGGTAAAAATATTTAAAACCGTTTTATAATTTTTAGGTGACCAGGTGCACACGGGTCTTTTGGGTGACCAGGTGCACACGGGTCTTTTGGGTGACCAGGTGCACATGGGATTAATAGCAATCTGCATCCATCGCAATTTCTTAAAGTGCCCATAAAGCACCAAGAGACGGCCCCGACCGAGACAGGGCCGTAGTGGGGCACTCCCCTAGCGGGCTATAGCAATAGAATGACGGGTAAAAATATTTAAAACCGTTTTATAATTTTTAGGTGACCAGGTGCACACGGGTCTTTTGGGTGACCAGGTGCACACGGGTACTTCGGGTGACCAGGTGCACATGGGATTAATAGCGAATCTGCATCCATCGCAATTTCTTAAAGTGCCCATAAAGCACCAAGGACGGCCCCGACCGAGACAGGGCCGTAGTGGGGCACTCCCCTAGCGGGCTATAGCAATAGAATGACGGGTAAAAATATTTAAAACCGTTTTATAATTTTTAGGTGACCAGGTGCACACGGGTCACTTGGGTGACCAGGTGCACACGGGTCTTTTGGGTGACCAGGTGCACACGGGTCTTTTGGGTGACCAGGTGCACATGGGATTAATAGCAATCTGCATCCATCGCAATTTCTTAAAGTGCCCATAAAGCACCAAGGACGGCCCCGACCGAGACAGCCGGAATGATGGGGCACTCCCCTAGCGGGCTATAGCAATAGAATGACGGGTAAAAATATTTAAAACCGTTTTATAATTTTTAGGTGACCAGGTGCACACGGGTCTTTTGGGTGACCAGGTGCACACGGGTCTTTTGGGTGACCAGGTGCACATGGGATTAATAGCAATCTGCATCCATCGCAATTTCTTAAAGTGCCCATAAAGCACCAAGGACGGCCCCGACCGAGACAGGGCCGTGGTCAGGGGCACTCCCCTAGCGGGCTATAGCAATAGAATGACGGGTAAAAATATTTAAAACCGTTTTATAATTTTTAGGTGACCAGGTGCACGGGTCTTTTGGGTGACCAGGTGCACATGTGATTAATAGCAATCTGCATCCATCGCAATTTCTTAAAGTGCCCATAAAGCACCAAGGACGGCCCCGACCGAGACAGGGCCGTAGTGGGGCACTCCCCTAGCGGGCTATAGCAATAGAATGACGGGTAAAAATATTTAAAACCGTTTTATAATTTTTAGGTGACCAGGTGCACACGGGTCTTTTGGGTGACCAGGTGCACACGGGTCTTTTGGGTGACCAGGTGCACATGGGATTAATAGCAATCTGCATCCATCGCAATTTCTTCAGAGTCCATCAAGCACAAGGACGGCCCCGACCGAGACGGGCCGTAGTGGGGCACTCCCCTAGCGGGCTATAGCAATAGAATGACGGGTAAAAATATTTAAAACCGTTTTATAATTTTTAGGTGACCAGGTGCACACGGGTCTTTTGGGTGACCAGGTGCACACGGGTCTTTTGGGTGACCAGGTGCACATGGGATTAATAGCAATCTGCATCCATCGCAACTTCTTAAAGTGCCCATAAAGCACCAAGGACGGCCCCGAAGCCGAGACAGGGCCGTAGTGGGGCACTCCCCTAGCGGGCTATAGCAATAGAATGACGGGTAAAAATATTTAAAACCGTTTTATAATTTTTAGGTGACCAGGTGCACACGGGTCTTTTGGGTGACCAGGTGCACATGTGATTAATAGCAATCTGCATCCATCGCAATTTCTTAAAGTGCCCATAAAGCACCAAGGACGCCGACCGAGACAGGGCCGTAGTGGGGCACTCCCCTAGCGGGCTATAGCAATAGAATGACGGGTAAAAATATTTAAAACCGTTTTATAATTTTTAGGTGACCAGGTGCACACGGGTCTTTTGGGTGACCAGGTGCACACGGGTCTTTTGGGTGACCAGGTGCACATGGGATTAATAGCAATCTGCATCCATCGCAATTTCTTAAAGTGCCCATAAAGCACCAAGGACGGCCCCGACCGAGACAGGGCCGTAGTGTTGACCAGGTGCACACGGGTCTTTTGGGTGACCAGGTGCACATGGGATTAATAGCAATCTGCATCCATCGCAATTTCTTAAAGTGCCCATAAAGCACCAAGGACGGCCCCGACCGAGACAGGGCCGTAGTGGGGCACTCCCCTAGCGGGCTATAGCAATAGAATGACGGGTAAAAATATTTAAAACCGTTTTATAATTTTTAGGTGACCAGGTGCACACGGGTCTTTTGGGTGACCAGGTGCACACGGGTCTTTTGGGTGACCAGGTGCACATGGGATTAATAGCAATCTGCATCCATCGCAATTTCTTAAAGTGCCCATAAAGCACCAAGGACGGCCCCGACCGAGACAGGGCCGTAGTGGGGCACTCCCCTAGCGGGCTATAGCAATAGAATGACGGGTAAAAATATTTAAAACCGTTTTATAATTTTTAGGTGACCAGGTGCACACGGGTCTTTTGGGTGACCAGGTGCACACGGGTCTTTTGGGTGACCAGGTGCACATGGGATTAATAGCAATCTGCATCCATCGCAATTTCTTAAAGTGCCCATAAAGCACCAAGGACGGCCCCGACCGAGACAGGGCCGTAGTGGGGCACTCCCCTAGCGGGCTATAGCAATAGAATGACGGGTAAAAATATTTAAAACCGTTTTATAATTTTTAGGTGACCAGGTGCACACGGGTCTTTTGGGTGACCAGGTGCACACGGGTCTTTTGGGTGACCAGGTGCACACGGGTCTTTTGGGTGACCAGGTGCACACGGGTCTTTTGGGTGACCAGGTGCACACGGGTCTTTTGGGTGACCAGGTGCACACGGGTCTTTTGGGTGACCAGGTGCACACGGGTCTTTTGGGTGACCAGGTGCACACGGGTCTTTTGGGTGACCAGGTGCACACGGGTCTTTTGGGTGACCAGGTGCACACGGGTCTTTTGGGTGACCAGGTGCACACGGGTCTTTTGGGTGACCAGGTGCACACGGGTCTTTTGGGTGACCAGGTGCACACGGGTCTTTTGGGTGACCAGGTGCACACGGGTCTTTTGGGTGACCAGGTGCACACGGGTCTTTTGGGTGACCAGGTGCACGCCGGCCTTTGGGTGACCAGGTGCACACGGGTCTTTTGGGTGACCAGGTGCACACGGGTCTTTTGGGTGACCAGGTGCACGCCGGCCTTTGGGTGACCAGGTGCACACGGGTCTTTTGGGTGACCAGGTGCACGCCGGCCTTTGGGTGACCAGGTGCACGCCGGCCTTTGGGTGACCAGGTGCACACGGGTCTTTTGGGTGACCAGGTGCACACGGGTCTTTTGGGTGACCAGGTGCACGCCGGCCTTTGGGTGACCAGGTGCACACGGGTCTTTTGGGTGACCAGGTGCACGCCGGCCTTTGGGTGACCAGGTGCACGCCGGCCTTTGGGTGACCAGGTGCACACGGGTCTTTTGGGTGACCAGGTGCACGCCGGCCTTTGGGTGACCAGGTGCACACGGGTCTTTTGGGTGACCAGGTGCACGCCGGCCTTTGGGTGACCAGGTGCACGCCGGCCTTTGGGTGACCAGGTGCACACGGGTCTTTTGGGTGACCAGGTGCACGCCGGCCTTTGGGTGACCAGGTGCACGCCGGCCTTTGGGTGACCAGGTGCACACGGGTCTTTTGGGTGACCAGGTGCACGCCGGTCCTTTTGGGTGACCAGGTGCACAAGTTCCATTTGGGTGACCAGGTGCACGCGGTTCATAACAGCGCGGTTATCTGCTTTAATGTCCGAGGAGGGGTGCTTAAGTGTGGGTGCCCTGGTTCACCTGGTATGCGAGGTTGTGGAGGTGGGGGGGGTCCCCTGCTGGTATCATCCCCGAAATAGAGGGGTGATACCCGGGTGGTGAGTAAGGGCCTACAACCCTGGAGGTCAATAGCTCCAGGGGGTAAGCTCTACTGTCATGTCCGTAAATAGAGTGGTGTTACCCGGGTTTTGAACCATATTTAAATTTTTGGGTTACCAGATGCACGTTTTCAATCACCAGTTGCACGGAGGATTAATAGCAATCTGCATCCATCGCAATTTCTTAAAGTGTCTAAAAAGCACCCAAGGACGGCCCCGACCGAGACAGGGCCGTAGTGGGGCACTCCCCTAGCGGGCTATATCAATAGAATGACCGGTAAAATGATTTAAAACAGTTTTATAATTTTTGGGTTACCAGATGCACGTTTTCAATCACCAGTTGCACGGAGGATTAATAGCAATCTGCATCCATCGCAATTTCTTAAAGTGTCCATAAAGCACCCAAGGACGGCCCCGACCGAGACAGGGCCGTAGTGGGGCACTCCCCTAGCGGGCTATATCAATAGAATGACCGGTAAAATGATTTAAAACAGTTTTATAATTTTTGGGTTACCAGATGCACGTTTTCAATCACCAGTTGCACGGAGGATTAATAGCAATCTGCATCCATCGCAATTTCTTAAAGTGTCTAAAAAGCACCCAAGGACGGCCCCGACCGAGACAGGGCCGTAGTGGGGCACTCCCCTAGCGGGCTATATCAATAGAATGACCGGTAAAATGATTTAAAACAGTTTTATAATTTTTGGGTTACCAGATGCACGTTTTCAATCACCAGTTGCACGGAGGATTAATAGCAATCTGCATCCATCGCAATTTCTTAAAGTGTCCATAAAGCACCCAAGGACGGCCCCGACCGAGACAGGGCCGTAGTGGGCACTCCCCTAGCGGGCTATATCAATAGAATGACCGGTAAAATGATTTAAAACAGTTTTATAATTTTTGGGTTACCAGATGCACGTTTTCAATCACCAGTTGCACGGAGGATTAATAGCAATCTGCATCCATCGTGATTTCTTAAAGTGTCTAAAAAGCACCCAAGGACGGCCCTGACAGAGAGAGGGCCGTAGTGGGGCACTCCCCTAGCGGGCTATATCAATAGAATGACGGGTAAAAGTATTTAAAACCGTTTTATAATTTTTGGGTTACCAGATGCACGTTTTCAATCACCAGGTGCACGGAGGAAAATGAGCATTTGCATCCATAGTCATGTTTAAACCGTCCATAAAGCACTCTTGGCCGGCCCCGGCAGAGAGAGAAAAAGAGGGGAAAAGTGTTGAAAAAAAAAAAAAAAATCCTACCTTCCATAAATAATTGGGACCGGCCCCCATTGCTAAAGGTCCGTAGTAGGGTGCGCCATAACCGGACATGAATATATGGAACACCGCTAACCGCATAGAGAACCGTGTTTTGGGTGACCAGGTGCACGTTTTCAATCACCAGTTGCACGGAGAGAGAAAAAA
>NW_028322060.1:130000-142500 GCF_057628025.1 Oncorhynchus mykiss
GAGGTTTGGAGTAATGTAATTTTGACTGAATATGAACAATATATTACGGGTAGACAACCTTCAGTTAAACGAATTGACAATAGTCGCACCAGTATATCCCGAGTACGGGAATTCCTCCGCATTATGTCAGAGGGCAAGGCCGATGAAGGACTGTGTTTTCTGGATAACTACAGACGTGTGTATGAGTGGTATGGTCAATGTGATGACCGTGGTTTGGCACCATCCACGTTAAAAATGTACCGGGCCGATATTCGAGGTTTCCTGAATTATCTCATTCAGTTCCGGCCAAATGGTATGCAAGCTAAGGTCGTTGGAATTCGAAAGATGTTACTCTGCTTGGCGAAGATGGACAGGGACTCACGGCAGAGCCAGGCAACTCATAGGGCAAAATTCCGCCAACGCTGCAGGGACGAGGTGCTCAGCGCTGCGGATTTAAAACGCTTTGTTGAGCTAAGCAATCAAGCCATTCCTTCAGTTCTCAGTAGGCTGGAGGTCCGTGCCACCTGCTCTGACAGGCGTAGGTTTGCAGCTCTCATGTCCAGCCGGTTGGCCATATTTAATGGCACTCGACGATCCCCAGTCACCATGTTTAGTGAGAGTGATTTCAATGAAGTAACCCCGGAAGGTGGGGGTTATCAGATGTGTGTAGCTAGCCACAAAACAAACTATAGCTTTGGGGAGTGCAGAATTGTTCTATGTCAGGAGGAATACACTTGGCTTAAACGATTCCATCAAATCAGGCCTCATCTGAGTGGAATGACCTCAGAAATAGAACTCTTCTTTTTCACATCCTGCGGTCAACCTTACGGTAATCTGTGTGAGTATGTGGGGCAAATCTTTGCAGAGTTTGGTATTGGAAGTAAAGTGACCTTCGGTACAATTCGACGCAGTGTTGCCACATTGAACTTTAACCAAGGCTTGGATACAGACCGAGGAACTGTGGCTGACCATATGTGTCACTCTCTGGAAACGCAGGCACGCCACTACCGGTACCACAATTTGCCCAAAAATGCCAGCCGGGCCCGGGCACTGATTGAGGGACAAATCAATAAATGATTAACTGATTAATTAAAGCATATTTGTTTGAAATTTACCCTTGTATTTGTGTCATTTATGCATTAAAATGATTAAAAATGTGTTTCAAAATACATTTACCTGGACTCCCAATATGAAGCCCCAGTACTTTAAAAAATTCACTGGAGTGCGCCAAAGCTACAATATATATGGAGGATTCTAAAATCCATTTACCTTTGGCGCCCTCCGGTGAATTTTCCCCAGTAGTGGGGCTCCATAGTGGGATTTAATATTAGAATGACCGGTAAAAGTATTTAAAACAGTTTTATAATTTTTGGGTGACCAGGTGCACACGGGTCTTTTGGGTGACCAGGTGCACACGGGTCTTTTGGGTGACCAGGTGCACACGGGTCTTTTGGGTGACCAGGTGCACACGGGTCTTTTGGGTGACCAGGTGCACATGGGATTAATAGCAATCTGCATCCATCGCAATTTCTTAAAGTGCCCATAAAGCACCAAGGACGGCCCCGACCGAGACAGGGCCGTAGTGGGGCACTCCCCTAGCGGGCTATAGCAATAGAATGACGGGTAAAAATATTTAAAACCGTTTTATAATTTTTAGGTGACCAGGTGCACACGGGTCTTTTGGGTGACCAGGTGCACACGGGTCTTTTGGGTGACCAGGTGCACATGGGATTAATAGCAATCTGCATCCATCGCAATTTCTTAAAGTGCCCATAAAGCACCAAGGACGGCCCCGACCGAGACAGGGCCGTAGTGGGGCACTCCCCTAGCGGGCTATAGCAATAGAATGACGGGTAAAAATATTTAAAACCGTTTTATAATTTTTAGGTGACCAGGTGCACACGGGTCTTTTGGGTGACCAGGTGCACATGTGATTAATAGCAATCTGCATCCATCGCAATTTCTTAAAGTGCCCATAAAGCACCAAGGACGGCCCCGACCGAGACAGGGCCGTAGTGGGGCACTCCCCTAGCGGGCTATAGCAATAGAATGACGGGTAAAAATATTTAAAACCGTTTTATAATTTTTAGGTGACCAGGTGCACACGGGTCTTTTGGGTGACCAGGTGCACACGGGTCTTTTGGGTGACCAGGTGCACATGGGATTAATAGCAATCTGCATCCATCGCAATTTCTTAAAGTGCCCATAAAGCACCAAGGACGGCCCCGACCGAGACAGGGCCGTAGTGGGGCACTCCCCTAGCGGGCTATAGCAATAGAATGACGGGTAAAAATATTTAAAACCGTTTTATAATTTTTAGGTGACCAGGTGCACACGGGTCTTTTGGGTGACCAGGTGCACACGGGTCTTTTGGGTGACCAGGTGCACATGGGATTAATAGCAATCTGCATCCATCGCAATTTCTTAAAGTGCCCATAAAGCACCAAGGACGGCCCCGACCGAGACAGGGCCGTAGTGGGGCACTCCCCTAGCGGGCTATAGCAATAGAATGACGGGTAAAAATATTTAAAACCGTTTTATAATTTTTAGGTGACCAGGTGCACACGGGTCTTTTGGGTGACCAGGTGCACACGGGTCTTTTGGGTGACCAGGTGCACATGGGATTAATAGCAATCTGCATCCATCGCAATTTCTTAAAGTGCCCATAAAGCACCAAGGACGGCCCCGACCGAGACAGGGCCGTAGTGGGGCACTCCCCTAGCGGGCTATAGCAATAGAATGACGGGTAAAAATATTTAAAACCGTTTTATAATTTTTAGGTGACCAGGTGCACACGGGTCTTTTGGGTGACCAGGTGCACACGGGTCTTTTGGGTGACCAGGTGCACATGGGATTAATAGCAATCTGCATCCATCGCAATTTCTTAAAGTGCCCATAAAGCACCAAGGACGGCCCCGACCGAGACAGGGCCGTAGTGGGGCACTCCCCTAGCGGGCTATAGCAATAGAATGACGGGTAAAAATATTTAAAACCGTTTTATAATTTTTAGGTGACCAGGTGCACACGGGTCTTTTGGGTGACCAGGTGCACATGTGATTAATAGCAATCTGCATCCATCGCAATTTCTTAAAGTGCCCATAAAGCACCAAGGACGGCCCCGACCGAGACAGGGCCGTAGTGGGGCACTCCCCTAGCGGGCTATAGCAATAGAATGACGGGTAAAAATATTTAAAACCGTTTTATAATTTTTAGGTGACCAGGTGCACACGGGTCTTTTGGGTGACCAGGTGCACACGGGTCTTTTGGGTGACCAGGTGCACATGGGATTAATAGCAATCTGCATCCATCGCAATTTCTTAAAGTGCCCATAAAGCACCAAGGACGGCCCCGACCGAGACAGGGCCGTAGTGGGGCACTCCCCTAGCGGGCTATAGCAATAGAATGACGGGTAAAAATATTTAAAACCGTTTTATAATTTTTAGGTGACCAGGTGCACACGGGTCTTTTGGGTGACCAGGTGCACACGGGTCTTTTGGGTGACCAGGTGCACATGGGATTAATAGCAATCTGCATCCATCGCAATTTCTTAAAGTGCCCATAAAGCACCAAGGACGGCCCCGACCGAGACAGGGCCGTAGTGGGGCACTCCCCTAGCGGGCTATAGCAATAGAATGACGGGTAAAAATATTTAAAACCGTTTTATAATTTTTAGGTGACCAGGTGCACACGGGTCTTTTGGGTGACCAGGTGCACATGTGATTAATAGCAATCTGCATCCATCGCAATTTCTTAAAGTGCCCATAAAGCACCAAGGACGGCCCCGACCGAGACAGGGCCGTAGTGGGGCACTCCCCTAGCGGGCTATAGCAATAGAATGACGGGTAAAAATATTTAAAACCGTTTTATAATTTTTAGGTGACCAGGTGCACACGGGTCTTTTGGGTGACCAGGTGCACACGGGTCTTTTGGGTGACCAGGTGCACATGGGATTAATAGCAATCTGCATCCATCGCAATTTCTTAAAGTGCCCATAAAGCACCAAGGACGGCCCCGACCGAGACAGGGCCGTAGTGGGGCACTCCCCTAGCGGGCTATAGCAATAGAATGACGGGTAAAAATATTTAAAACCGTTTTATAATTTTTAGGTGACCAGGTGCACACGGGTCTTTTGGGTGACCAGGTGCACACGGGTCTTTTGGGTGACCAGGTGCACATGGGATTAATAGCAATCTGCATCCATCGCAATTTCTTAAAGTGCCCATAAAGCACCAAGGACGGCCCCGACCGAGACAGGGCCGTAGTGGGGCACTCCCCTAGCGGGCTATAGCAATAGAATGACGGGTAAAAATATTTAAAACCGTTTTATAATTTTTAGGTGACCAGGTGCACACGGGTCTTTTGGGTGACCAGGTGCACACGGGTCTTTTGGGTGACCAGGTGCACACGGGTCTTTTGGGTGACCAGGTGCACATGGGATTAATAGCAATCTGCATCCATCGCAATTTCTTAAAGTGCCCATAAAGCACCAAGGACGGCCCCGACCGAGACAGGGCCGTAGTGGGGCACTCCCCTAGCGGGCTATAGCAATAGAATGACGGGTAAAAATATTTAAAACCGTTTTATAATTTTTAGGTGACCAGGTGCACACGGGTCTTTTGGGTGACCAGGTGCACACGGGTCTTTTGGGTGACCAGGTGCACATGGGATTAATAGCAATCTGCATCCATCGCAATTTCTTAAAGTGCCCATAAAGCACCAAGGACGGCCCCGACCGAGACAGGGCCGTAGTGGGGCACTCCCCTAGCGGGCTATAGCAATAGAATGACGGGTAAAAATATTTAAAACCGTTTTATAATTTTTAGGTGACCAGGTGCACACGGGTCTTTTGGGTGACCAGGTGCACATGTGATTAATAGCAATCTGCATCCATCGCAATTTCTTAAAGTGCCCATAAAGCACCAAGGACGGCCCCGACCGAGACAGGGCCGTAGTGGGGCACTCCCCTAGCGGGCTATAGCAATAGAATGACGGGTAAAAATATTTAAAACCGTTTTATAATTTTTAGGTGACCAGGTGCACACGGGTCTTTTGGGTGACCAGGTGCACACGGGTCTTTTGGGTGACCAGGTGCACATGGGATTAATAGCAATCTGCATCCATCGCAATTTCTTAAAGTGCCCATAAAGCACCAAGGACGGCCCCGACCGAGACAGGGCCGTAGTGGGGCACTCCCCTAGCGGGCTATAGCAATAGAATGACGGGTAAAAATATTTAAAACCGTTTTATAATTTTTAGGTGACCAGGTGCACACGGGTCTTTTGGGTGACCAGGTGCACACGGGTCTTTTGGGTGACCAGGTGCACATGGGATTAATAGCAATCTGCATCCATCGCAATTTCTTAAAGTGCCCATAAAGCACCAAGGACGGCCCCGACCGAGACAGGGCCGTAGTGGGGCACTCCCCTAGCGGGCTATAGCAATAGAATGACGGGTAAAAATATTTAAAACCGTTTTATAATTTTTAGGTGACCAGGTGCACACGGGTCTTTTGGGTGACCAGGTGCACATGTGATTAATAGCAATCTGCATCCATCGCAATTTCTTAAAGTGCCCATAAAGCACCAAGGACGGCCCCGACCGAGACAGGGCCGTAGTGGGGCACTCCCCTAGCGGGCTATAGCAATAGAATGACGGGTAAAAATATTTAAAACCGTTTTATAATTTTTAGGTGACCAGGTGCACACGGGTCTTTTGGGTGACCAGGTGCACACGGGTCTTTTGGGTGACCAGGTGCACATGGGATTAATAGCAATCTGCATCCATCGCAATTTCTTAAAGTGCCCATAAAGCACCAAGGACGGCCCCGACCGAGACAGGGCCGTAGTGGGGCACTCCCCTAGCGGGCTATAGCAATAGAATGACGGGTAAAAATATTTAAAACCGTTTTATAATTTTTAGGTGACCAGGTGCACACGGGTCTTTTGGGTGACCAGGTGCACATGTGATTAATAGCAATCTGCATCCATCGCAATTTCTTAAAGTGCCCATAAAGCACCAAGGACGGCCCCGACCGAGACAGGGCCGTAGTGGGGCACTCCCCTAGCGGGCTATAGCAATAGAATGACGGGTAAAAATATTTAAAACCGTTTTATAATTTTTAGGTGACCAGGTGCACACGGGTCTTTTGGGTGACCAGGTGCACACGGGTCTTTTGGGTGACCAGGTGCACATGGGATTAATAGCAATCTGCATCCATCGCAATTTCTTAAAGTGCCCATAAAGCACCAAGGACGGCCCCGACCGAGACAGGGCCGTAGTGGGGCACTCCCCTAGCGGGCTATAGCAATAGAATGACGGGTAAAAATATTTAAAACCGTTTTATAATTTTTAGGTGACCAGGTGCACACGGGTCTTTTGGGTGACCAGGTGCACACGGGTCTTTTGGGTGACCAGGTGCACATGGGATTAATAGCAATCTGCATCCATCGCAATTTCTTAAAGTGCCCATAAAGCACCAAGGACGGCCCCGACCGAGACAGGGCCGTAGTGGGGCACTCCCCTAGCGGGCTATAGCAATAGAATGACGGGTAAAAATATTTAAAACCGTTTTATAATTTTTAGGTGACCAGGTGCACACGGGTCTTTTGGGTGACCAGGTGCACACGGGTCTTTTGGGTGACCAGGTGCACATGGGATTAATAGCAATCTGCATCCATCGCAATTTCTTAAAGTGCCCATAAAGCACCAAGGACGGCCCCGACCGAGACAGGGCCGTAGTGGGGCACTCCCCTAGCGGGCTATAGCAATAGAATGACGGGTAAAAATATTTAAAACCGTTTTATAATTTTTAGGTGACCAGGTGCACACGGGTCTTTTGGGTGACCAGGTGCACACGGGTCTTTTGGGTGACCAGGTGCACATGGGATTAATAGCAATCTGCATCCATCGCAATTTCTTAAAGTGCCCATAAAGCACCAAGGACGGCCCCGACCGAGACAGGGCCGTAGTGGGGCACTCCCCTAGCGGGCTATAGCAATAGAATGACGGGTAAAAATATTTAAAACCGTTTTATAATTTTTAGGTGACCAGGTGCACACGGGTCTTTTGGGTGACCAGGTGCACATGTGATTAATAGCAATCTGCATCCATCGCAATTTCTTAAAGTGCCCATAAAGCACCAAGGACGGCCCCGACCGAGACAGGGCCGTAGTGGGGCACTCCCCTAGCGGGCTATAGCAATAGAATGACGGGTAAAAATATTTAAAACCGTTTTATAATTTTTAGGTGACCAGGTGCACACGGGTCTTTTGGGTGACCAGGTGCACACGGGTCTTTTGGGTGACCAGGTGCACATGGGATTAATAGCAATCTGCATCCATCGCAATTTCTTAAAGTGCCCATAAAGCACCAAGGACGGCCCCGACCGAGACAGGGCCGTAGTGGGGCACTCCCCTAGCGGGCTATAGCAATAGAATGACGGGTAAAAATATTTAAAACCGTTTTATAATTTTTAGGTGACCAGGTGCACACGGGTCTTTTGGGTGACCAGGTGCACACGGGTCTTTTGGGTGACCAGGTGCACATGGGATTAATAGCAATCTGCATCCATCGCAATTTCTTAAAGTGCCCATAAAGCACCAAGGACGGCCCCGACCGAGACAGGGCCGTAGTGGGGCACTCCCCTAGCGGGCTATAGCAATAGAATGACGGGTAAAAATATTTAAAACCGTTTTATAATTTTTAGGTGACCAGGTGCACACGGGTCTTTTGGGTGACCAGGTGCACATGTGATTAATAGCAATCTGCATCCATCGCAATTTCTTAAAGTGCCCATAAAGCACCAAGGACGGCCCCGACCGAGACAGGGCCGTAGTGGGGCACTCCCCTAGCGGGCTATAGCAATAGAATGACGGGTAAAAATATTTAAAACCGTTTTATAATTTTTAGGTGACCAGGTGCACACGGGTCTTTTGGGTGACCAGGTGCACACGGGTCTTTTGGGTGACCAGGTGCACATGGGATTAATAGCAATCTGCATCCATCGCAATTTCTTAAAGTGCCCATAAAGCACCAAGGACGGCCCCGACCGAGACAGGGCCGTAGTGGGGCACTCCCCTAGCGGGCTATAGCAATAGAATGACGGGTAAAAATATTTAAAACCGTTTTATAATTTTTAGGTGACCAGGTGCACACGGGTCTTTTGGGTGACCAGGTGCACACGGGTCTTTTGGGTGACCAGGTGCACATGGGATTAATAGCAATCTGCATCCATCGCAATTTCTTAAAGTGCCCATAAAGCACCAAGGACGGCCCCGACCGAGACAGGGCCGTAGTGGGGCACTCCCCTAGCGGGCTATAGCAATAGAATGACGGGTAAAAATATTTAAAACCGTTTTATAATTTTTAGGTGACCAGGTGCACACGGGTCTTTTGGGTGACCAGGTGCACACGGGTCTTTTGGGTGACCAGGTGCACACGGGTCTTTTGGGTGACCAGGTGCACATGGGATTAATAGCAATCTGCATCCATCGCAATTTCTTAAAGTGCCCATAAAGCACCAAGGACGGCCCCGACCGAGACAGGGCCGTAGTGGGGCACTCCCCTAGCGGGCTATAGCAATAGAATGACGGGTAAAAATATTTAAAACCGTTTTATAATTTTTAGGTGACCAGGTGCACACGGGTCTTTTGGGTGACCAGGTGCACACGGGTCTTTTGGGTGACCAGGTGCACATGGGATTAATAGCAATCTGCATCCATCGCAATTTCTTAAAGTGCCCATAAAGCACCAAGGACGGCCCCGACCGAGACAGGGCCGTAGTGGGGCACTCCCCTAGCGGGCTATAGCAATAGAATGACGGGTAAAAATATTTAAAACCGTTTTATAATTTTTAGGTGACCAGGTGCACACGGGTCTTTTGGGTGACCAGGTGCACATGTGATTAATAGCAATCTGCATCCATCGCAATTTCTTAAAGTGCCCATAAAGCACCAAGGACGGCCCCGACCGAGACAGGGCCGTAGTGGGGCACTCCCCTAGCGGGCTATAGCAATAGAATGACGGGTAAAAATATTTAAAACCGTTTTATAATTTTTAGGTGACCAGGTGCACACGGGTCTTTTGGGTGACCAGGTGCACACGGGTCTTTTGGGTGACCAGGTGCACATGGGATTAATAGCAATCTGCATCCATCGCAATTTCTTAAAGTGCCCATAAAGCACCAAGGACGGCCCCGACCGAGACAGGGCCGTAGTGGGGCACTCCCCTAGCGGGCTATAGCAATAGAATGACGGGTAAAAATATTTAAAACCGTTTTATAATTTTTAGGTGACCAGGTGCACACGGGTCTTTTGGGTGACCAGGTGCACACGGGTCTTTTGGGTGACCAGGTGCACATGGGATTAATAGCAATCTGCATCCATCGCAATTTCTTAAAGTGCCCATAAAGCACCAAGGACGGCCCCGACCGAGACAGGGCCGTAGTGGGGCACTCCCCTAGCGGGCTATAGCAATAGAATGACGGGTAAAAATATTTAAAACCGTTTTATAATTTTTAGGTGACCAGGTGCACACGGGTCTTTTGGGTGACCAGGTGCACATGTGATTAATAGCAATCTGCATCCATCGCAATTTCTTAAAGTGCCCATAAAGCACCAAGGACGGCCCCGACCGAGACAGGGCCGTAGTGGGGCACTCCCCTAGCGGGCTATAGCAATAGAATGACGGGTAAAAATATTTAAAACCGTTTTATAATTTTTAGGTGACCAGGTGCACACGGGTCTTTTGGGTGACCAGGTGCACACGGGTCTTTTGGGTGACCAGGTGCACATGGGATTAATAGCAATCTGCATCCATCGCAATTTCTTAAAGTGCCCATAAAGCACCAAGGACGGCCCCGACCGAGACAGGGCCGTAGTGGGGCACTCCCCTAGCGGGCTATAGCAATAGAATGACGGGTAAAAATATTTAAAACCGTTTTATAATTTTTAGGTGACCAGGTGCACACGGGTCTTTTGGGTGACCAGGTGCACATGTGATTAATAGCAATCTGCATCCATCGCAATTTCTTAAAGTGCCCATAAAGCACCAAGGACGGCCCCGACCGAGACAGGGCCGTAGTGGGGCACTCCCCTAGCGGGCTATAGCAATAGAATGACGGGTAAAAATATTTAAAACCGTTTTATAATTTTTAGGTGACCAGGTGCACACGGGTCTTTTGGGTGACCAGGTGCACACGGGTCTTTTGGGTGACCAGGTGCACATGGGATTAATAGCAATCTGCATCCATCGCAATTTCTTAAAGTGCCCATAAAGCACCAAGGACGGCCCCGACCGAGACAGGGCCGTAGTGGGGCACTCCCCTAGCGGGCTATAGCAATAGAATGACGGGTAAAAATATTTAAAACCGTTTTATAATTTTTAGGTGACCAGGTGCACACGGGTCTTTTGGGTGACCAGGTGCACACGGGTCTTTTGGGTGACCAGGTGCACATGGGATTAATAGCAATCTGCATCCATCGCAATTTCTTAAAGTGCCCATAAAGCACCAAGGACGGCCCCGACCGAGACAGGGCCGTAGTGGGGCACTCCCCTAGCGGGCTATAGCAATAGAATGACGGGTAAAAATATTTAAAACCGTTTTATAATTTTTAGGTGACCAGGTGCACACGGGTCTTTTGGGTGACCAGGTGCACACGGGTCTTTTGGGTGACCAGGTGCACATGGGATTAATAGCAATCTGCATCCATCGCAATTTCTTAAAGTGCCCATAAAGCACCAAGGACGGCCCCGACCGAGACAGGGCCGTAGTGGGGCACTCCCCTAGCGGGCTATAGCAATAGAATGACGGGTAAAAATATTTAAAACCGTTTTATAATTTTTAGGTGACCAGGTGCACACGGGTCTTTTGGGTGACCAGGTGCACACGGGTCTTTTGGGTGACCAGGTGCACACGGGTCTTTTGGGTGACCAGGTGCACACGGGTCTTTTGGGTGACCAGGTGCACACGGGTCTTTTGGGTGACCAGGTGCACACGGGTCTTTTGGGTGACCAGGTGCACACGGGTCTTTTGGGTGACCAGGTGCACACGGGTCTTTTGGGTGACCAGGTGCACACGGGTCTTTTGGGTGACCAGGTGCACACGGGTCTTTTGGGTGACCAGGTGCACACGGGTCTTTTGGGTGACCAGGTGCACACGGGTCTTTTGGGTGACCAGGTGCACACGGGTCTTTTGGGTGACCAGGTGCACACGGGTCTTTTGGGTGACCAGGTGCACACGGGTCTTTTGGGTGACCAGGTGCACGCCGGCCTTTGGGTGACCAGGTGCACACGGGTCTTTTGGGTGACCAGGTGCACACGGGTCTTTTGGGTGACCAGGTGCACGCCGGCCTTTGGGTGACCAGGTGCACACGGGTCTTTTGGGTGACCAGGTGCACGCCGGCCTTTGGGTGACCAGGTGCACGCCGGCCTTTGGGTGACCAGGTGCACACGGGTCTTTTGGGTGACCAGGTGCACACGGGTCTTTTGGGTGACCAGGTGCACGCCGGCCTTTGGGTGACCAGGTGCACACGGGTCTTTTGGGTGACCAGGTGCACGCCGGCCTTTGGGTGACCAGGTGCACGCCGGCCTTTGGGTGACCAGGTGCACACGGGTCTTTTGGGTGACCAGGTGCACGCCGGCCTTTGGGTGACCAGGTGCACACGGGTCTTTTGGGTGACCAGGTGCACGCCGGCCTTTGGGTGACCAGGTGCACGCCGGCCTTTGGGTGACCAGGTGCACACGGGTCTTTTGGGTGACCAGGTGCACGCCGGCCTTTGGGTGACCAGGTGCACGCCGGCCTTTGGGTGACCAGGTGCACACGGGTCTTTTGGGTGACCAGGTGCACGCCGGTCCTTTTGGGTGACCAGGTGCACAAGTTCCATTTGGGTGACCAGGTGCACGCGGTTCATAACAGCGCGGTTATCTGCTTTAATGTCCGAGGAGGGGTGCTTAAGTGTGGGTGCCCTGGTTCACCTGGTATGCGAGGTTGTGGAGGTGGGGGGGGTCCCCTGCTGGTATCATCCCCGAAATAGAGGGGTGATACCCGGGTGGTGAGTAAGGGCCTACAACCCTGGAGGTCAATAGCTCCAGGGGGTAAGCTCTACTGTCATGTCCGTAAATAGAGTGGTGTTACCCGGGTTTTGAACCATATTTAAATTTTTGGGTTACCAGATGCACGTTTTCAATCACCAGTTGCACGGAGGATTAATAGCAATCTGCATCCATCGCAATTTCTTAAAGTGTCTAAAAAGCACCCAAGGACGGCCCCGACCGAGACAGGGCCGTAGTGGGGCACTCCCCTAGCGGGCTATATCAATAGAATGACCGGTAAAATGATTTAAAACAGTTTTATAATTTTTGGGTTACCAGATGCACGTTTTCAATCACCAGTTGCACGGAGGATTAATAGCAATCTGCATCCATCGCAATTTCTTAAAGTGTCCATAAAGCACCCAAGGACGGCCCCGACCGAGACAGGGCCGTAGTGGGGCACTCCCCTAGCGGGCTATATCAATAGAATG
>NW_028322060.1:147500-165000 GCF_057628025.1 Oncorhynchus mykiss
CTGATGCCCAGATAGAGGCATGTGACCCGGGCAGGGCTGTTTGGCCTTTAGGCCTGTTTGTGTCCTCTGATGCCCAGATAGAGGCATGTAACCCGGGCAGGGCTGTTTGGCCTTTAGGCCTGTTTGTGTCCTCTGATGCCCAGATAAAGACATGTAATCCGGCTAGGCATATGTAAGTACCAGGCCAGGGCAGTGGCTTTTGTCCCAGGCCAGGCCAGTGGCTTTGTGGCCTATGTGCCTATGGGCCTTTTCTGGGTTAGCAGGCCCCTGTGGGGGAAAAAAAAAAATGATTACCCAGGCCTGGCATGAACACTTGACCCGGTGATTGTGAGTCAAGCGCCCTAACCATTAAGCCATACAGCCTTTCGTGAGTAAAGAGACAGCGAGGTGAGGTCAAATTCTCCTTCCCCGTCCAATTAGTCCCATATTGGGCCACAGCTGGGGCTCATTGAGCCCTTGTTAGGGTTAGTTTGTTTGGTGGATCAAACAAAGAGACACGGAGGAAGGCCGGAGAGAGAAGCCATGAGCAGCAGACCAAGACGCGACTGTGGACTTTGTTGTAAACAGAATATTGTGCGGCTAGACCGACATTTAAAGGCTGTACATGGACTTAAGTTTGGTACTATGGAGTGGACGAACGCTATGCAATTTAGCCGGTTTTCGAGTGAGAGACAGCAGCCCGAATCGGGGCAGTATATGCAGCCTGACAACGGTGTTGAACCGCGGCCGGAGGACCCTGTGATTTTGGAGTGTTTTGAAAGTGAGTTGTCCGTGGAGCAGCAGCCTGTGGACGAGGGTGATCAGACGGCAGGTGCGTCGGCGGCGGCGGTGCAGCCAGTCAGTCAGGTCGGTAGTGAACTGTGCTCGGATCCGAGGGAGCAAGGCTGTGACGTGGCGACTTCCACGGAGAGCGAGAGTGATGAGGACGGCGGCGGCGTACCGTCCCGCATGGAGGTTTGGAGTAATGTAATTTTGACTGAATATGAACAATATATTACGGGTAGACAACCTTCAGTTAAACGAATTGACAATAGTCGCACCAGTATATCCCGAGTACGGGAATTCCTCCGCATTATGTCAGAGGGCAAGGCCGATGAAGGACTGTGTTTTCTGGATAACTACAGACGTGTGTATGAGTGGTATGGTCAATGTGATGACCGTGGTTTGGCACCATCCACGTTAAAAATGTACCGGGCCGATATTCGAGGTTTCCTGAATTATCTCATTCAGTTCCGGCCAAATGGTATGCAAGCTAAGGTCGTTGGAATTCGAAAGATGTTACTCTGCTTGGCGAAGATGGACAGGGACTCACGGCAGAGCCAGGCAACTCATAGGGCAAAATTCCGCCAACGCTGCAGGGACGAGGTGCTCAGCGCTGCGGATTTAAAACGCTTTGTTGAGCTAAGCAATCAAGCCATTCCTTCAGTTCTCAGTAGGCTGGAGGTCCGTGCCACCTGCTCTGACAGGCGTAGGTTTGCAGCTCTCATGTCCAGCCGGTTGGCCATATTTAATGGCACTCGACGATCCCCAGTCACCATGTTTAGTGAGAGTGATTTCAATGAAGTAACCCCGGAAGGTGGGGGTTATCAGATGTGTGTAGCTAGCCACAAAACAAACTATAGCTTTGGGGAGTGCAGAATTGTTCTATGTCAGGAGGAATACACTTGGCTTAAACGATTCCATCAAATCAGGCCTCATCTGAGTGGAATGACCTCAGAAATAGAACTCTTCTTTTTCACATCCTGCGGTCAACCTTACGGTAATCTGTGTGAGTATGTGGGGCAAATCTTTGCAGAGTTTGGTATTGGAAGTAAAGTGACCTTCGGTACAATTCGACGCAGTGTTGCCACATTGAACTTTAACCAAGGCTTGGATACAGACCGAGGAACTGTGGCTGACCATATGTGTCACTCTCTGGAAACGCAGGCACGCCACTACCGGTACCACAATTTGCCCAAAAATGCCAGCCGGGCCCGGGCACTGATTGAGGGACAAATCAATAAATGATTAACTGATTAATTAAAGCATATTTGTTTGAAATTTACCCTTGTATTTGTGTCATTTATGCATTAAAATGATTAAAAATGTGTTTCAAAATACATTTACCTGGACTCCCAATATGAAGCCCCAGTACTTTAAAAAATTCACTGGAGTGCGCCAAAGCTACAATATATATGGAGGATTCTAAAATCCATTTACCTTTGGCGCCCTCCGGTGAATTTTCCCCAGTAGTGGGGCTCCATAGTGGGATTTAATATTAGAATGACCGGTAAAAGTATTTAAAACAGTTTTATAATTTTTGGGTGACCAGGTGCACACGGGTCTTTTGGGTGACCAGGTGCACACGGGTCTTTTGGGTGACCAGGTGCACACGGGTCTTTTGGGTGACCAGGTGCACACGGGTCTTTTGGGTGACCAGGTGCACATGGGATTAATAGCAATCTGCATCCATCGCAATTTCTTAAAGTGCCCATAAAGCACCAAGGACGGCCCCGACCGAGACAGGGCCGTAGTGGGGCACTCCCCTAGCGGGCTATAGCAATAGAATGACGGGTAAAAATATTTAAAACCGTTTTATAATTTTTAGGTGACCAGGTGCACACGGGTCTTTTGGGTGACCAGGTGCACACGGGTCTTTTGGGTGACCAGGTGCACATGGGATTAATAGCAATCTGCATCCATCGCAATTTCTTAAAGTGCCCATAAAGCACCAAGGACGGCCCCGACCGAGACAGGGCCGTAGTGGGGCACTCCCCTAGCGGGCTATAGCAATAGAATGACGGGTAAAAATATTTAAAACCGTTTTATAATTTTTAGGTGACCAGGTGCACACGGGTCTTTTGGGTGACCAGGTGCACATGTGATTAATAGCAATCTGCATCCATCGCAATTTCTTAAAGTGCCCATAAAGCACCAAGGACGGCCCCGACCGAGACAGGGCCGTAGTGGGGCACTCCCCTAGCGGGCTATAGCAATAGAATGACGGGTAAAAATATTTAAAACCGTTTTATAATTTTTAGGTGACCAGGTGCACACGGGTCTTTTGGGTGACCAGGTGCACACGGGTCTTTTGGGTGACCAGGTGCACATGGGATTAATAGCAATCTGCATCCATCGCAATTTCTTAAAGTGCCCATAAAGCACCAAGGACGGCCCCGACCGAGACAGGGCCGTAGTGGGGCACTCCCCTAGCGGGCTATAGCAATAGAATGACGGGTAAAAATATTTAAAACCGTTTTATAATTTTTAGGTGACCAGGTGCACACGGGTCTTTTGGGTGACCAGGTGCACATGGGATTAATAGCAATCTGCATCCATCGCAATTTCTTAAAGTGCCCATAAAGCACCAAGGACGGCCCCGACCGAGACAGGGCCGTAGTGGGGCACTCCCCTAGCGGGCTATAGCAATAGAATGACGGGTAAAAATATTTAAAACCGTTTTATAATTTTTAGGTGACCAGGTGCACACGGGTCTTTTGGGTGACCAGGTGCACACGGGTCTTTTGGGTGACCAGGTGCACATGGGATTAATAGCAATCTGCATCCATCGCAATTTCTTAAAGTGCCCATAAAGCACCAAGGACGGCCCCGACCGAGACAGGGCCGTAGTGGGGCACTCCCCTAGCGGGCTATAGCAATAGAATGACGGGTAAAAATATTTAAAACCGTTTTATAATTTTTAGGTGACCAGGTGCACACGGGTCTTTTGGGTGACCAGGTGCACACGGGTCTTTTGGGTGACCAGGTGCACATGGGATTAATAGCAATCTGCATCCATCGCAATTTCTTAAAGTGCCCATAAAGCACCAAGGACGGCCCCGACCGAGACAGGGCCGTAGTGGGGCACTCCCCTAGCGGGCTATAGCAATAGAATGACGGGTAAAAATATTTAAAACCGTTTTATAATTTTTAGGTGACCAGGTGCACACGGGTCTTTTGGGTGACCAGGTGCACACGGGTCTTTTGGGTGACCAGGTGCACACGGGTCTTTTGGGTGACCAGGTGCACATGGGATTAATAGCAATCTGCATCCATCGCAATTTCTTAAAGTGCCCATAAAGCACCAAGGACGGCCCCGACCGAGACAGGGCCGTAGTGGGGCACTCCCCTAGCGGGCTATAGCAATAGAATGACGGGTAAAAATATTTAAAACCGTTTTATAATTTTTAGGTGACCAGGTGCACACGGGTCTTTTGGGTGACCAGGTGCACACGGGTCTTTTGGGTGACCAGGTGCACATGGGATTAATAGCAATCTGCATCCATCGCAATTTCTTAAAGTGCCCATAAAGCACCAAGGACGGCCCCGACCGAGACAGGGCCGTAGTGGGGCACTCCCCTAGCGGGCTATAGCAATAGAATGACGGGTAAAAATATTTAAAACCGTTTTATAATTTTTAGGTGACCAGGTGCACACGGGTCTTTTGGGTGACCAGGTGCACATGTGATTAATAGCAATCTGCATCCATCGCAATTTCTTAAAGTGCCCATAAAGCACCAAGGACGGCCCCGACCGAGACAGGGCCGTAGTGGGGCACTCCCCTAGCGGGCTATAGCAATAGAATGACGGGTAAAAATATTTAAAACCGTTTTATAATTTTTAGGTGACCAGGTGCACACGGGTCTTTTGGGTGACCAGGTGCACACGGGTCTTTTGGGTGACCAGGTGCACATGGGATTAATAGCAATCTGCATCCATCGCAATTTCTTAAAGTGCCCATAAAGCACCAAGGACGGCCCCGACCGAGACAGGGCCGTAGTGGGGCACTCCCCTAGCGGGCTATAGCAATAGAATGACGGGTAAAAATATTTAAAACCGTTTTATAATTTTTAGGTGACCAGGTGCACACGGGTCTTTTGGGTGACCAGGTGCACACGGGTCTTTTGGGTGACCAGGTGCACATGGGATTAATAGCAATCTGCATCCATCGCAATTTCTTAAAGTGCCCATAAAGCACCAAGGACGGCCCCGACCGAGACAGGGCCGTAGTGGGGCACTCCCCTAGCGGGCTATAGCAATAGAATGACGGGTAAAAATATTTAAAACCGTTTTATAATTTTTAGGTGACCAGGTGCACACGGGTCTTTTGGGTGACCAGGTGCACATGTGATTAATAGCAATCTGCATCCATCGCAATTTCTTAAAGTGCCCATAAAGCACCAAGGACGGCCCCGACCGAGACAGGGCCGTAGTGGGGCACTCCCCTAGCGGGCTATAGCAATAGAATGACGGGTAAAAATATTTAAAACCGTTTTATAATTTTTAGGTGACCAGGTGCACACGGGTCTTTTGGGTGACCAGGTGCACACGGGTCTTTTGGGTGACCAGGTGCACATGGGATTAATAGCAATCTGCATCCATCGCAATTTCTTAAAGTGCCCATAAAGCACCAAGGACGGCCCCGACCGAGACAGGGCCGTAGTGGGGCACTCCCCTAGCGGGCTATAGCAATAGAATGACGGGTAAAAATATTTAAAACCGTTTTATAATTTTTAGGTGACCAGGTGCACACGGGTCTTTTGGGTGACCAGGTGCACATGTGATTAATAGCAATCTGCATCCATCGCAATTTCTTAAAGTGCCCATAAAGCACCAAGGACGGCCCCGACCGAGACAGGGCCGTAGTGGGGCACTCCCCTAGCGGGCTATAGCAATAGAATGACGGGTAAAAATATTTAAAACCGTTTTATAATTTTTAGGTGACCAGGTGCACACGGGTCTTTTGGGTGACCAGGTGCACACGGGTCTTTTGGGTGACCAGGTGCACATGGGATTAATAGCAATCTGCATCCATCGCAATTTCTTAAAGTGCCCATAAAGCACCAAGGACGGCCCCGACCGAGACAGGGCCGTAGTGGGGCACTCCCCTAGCGGGCTATAGCAATAGAATGACGGGTAAAAATATTTAAAACCGTTTTATAATTTTTAGGTGACCAGGTGCACACGGGTCTTTTGGGTGACCAGGTGCACACGGGTCTTTTGGGTGACCAGGTGCACATGGGATTAATAGCAATCTGCATCCATCGCAATTTCTTAAAGTGCCCATAAAGCACCAAGGACGGCCCCGACCGAGACAGGGCCGTAGTGGGGCACTCCCCTAGCGGGCTATAGCAATAGAATGACGGGTAAAAATATTTAAAACCGTTTTATAATTTTTAGGTGACCAGGTGCACACGGGTCTTTTGGGTGACCAGGTGCACACGGGTCTTTTGGGTGACCAGGTGCACATGGGATTAATAGCAATCTGCATCCATCGCAATTTCTTAAAGTGCCCATAAAGCACCAAGGACGGCCCCGACCGAGACAGGGCCGTAGTGGGGCACTCCCCTAGCGGGCTATAGCAATAGAATGACGGGTAAAAATATTTAAAACCGTTTTATAATTTTTAGGTGACCAGGTGCACACGGGTCTTTTGGGTGACCAGGTGCACACGGGTCTTTTGGGTGACCAGGTGCACATGGGATTAATAGCAATCTGCATCCATCGCAATTTCTTAAAGTGCCCATAAAGCACCAAGGACGGCCCCGACCGAGACAGGGCCGTAGTGGGGCACTCCCCTAGCGGGCTATAGCAATAGAATGACGGGTAAAAATATTTAAAACCGTTTTATAATTTTTAGGTGACCAGGTGCACACGGGTCTTTTGGGTGACCAGGTGCACATGTGATTAATAGCAATCTGCATCCATCGCAATTTCTTAAAGTGCCCATAAAGCACCAAGGACGGCCCCGACCGAGACAGGGCCGTAGTGGGGCACTCCCCTAGCGGGCTATAGCAATAGAATGACGGGTAAAAATATTTAAAACCGTTTTATAATTTTTAGGTGACCAGGTGCACACGGGTCTTTTGGGTGACCAGGTGCACACGGGTCTTTTGGGTGACCAGGTGCACATGGGATTAATAGCAATCTGCATCCATCGCAATTTCTTAAAGTGCCCATAAAGCACCAAGGACGGCCCCGACCGAGACAGGGCCGTAGTGGGGCACTCCCCTAGCGGGCTATAGCAATAGAATGACGGGTAAAAATATTTAAAACCGTTTTATAATTTTTAGGTGACCAGGTGCACACGGGTCTTTTGGGTGACCAGGTGCACACGGGTCTTTTGGGTGACCAGGTGCACATGGGATTAATAGCAATCTGCATCCATCGCAATTTCTTAAAGTGCCCATAAAGCACCAAGGACGGCCCCGACCGAGACAGGGCCGTAGTGGGGCACTCCCCTAGCGGGCTATAGCAATAGAATGACGGGTAAAAATATTTAAAACCGTTTTATAATTTTTAGGTGACCAGGTGCACACGGGTCTTTTGGGTGACCAGGTGCACACGGGTCTTTTGGGTGACCAGGTGCACATGGGATTAATAGCAATCTGCATCCATCGCAATTTCTTAAAGTGCCCATAAAGCACCAAGGACGGCCCCGACCGAGACAGGGCCGTAGTGGGGCACTCCCCTAGCGGGCTATAGCAATAGAATGACGGGTAAAAATATTTAAAACCGTTTTATAATTTTTAGGTGACCAGGTGCACACGGGTCTTTTGGGTGACCAGGTGCACACGGGTCTTTTGGGTGACCAGGTGCACACGGGTCTTTTGGGTGACCAGGTGCACATGGGATTAATAGCAATCTGCATCCATCGCAATTTCTTAAAGTGCCCATAAAGCACCAAGGACGGCCCCGACCGAGACAGGGCCGTAGTGGGGCACTCCCCTAGCGGGCTATAGCAATAGAATGACGGGTAAAAATATTTAAAACCGTTTTATAATTTTTAGGTGACCAGGTGCACACGGGTCTTTTGGGTGACCAGGTGCACACGGGTCTTTTGGGTGACCAGGTGCACATGGGATTAATAGCAATCTGCATCCATCGCAATTTCTTAAAGTGCCCATAAAGCACCAAGGACGGCCCCGACCGAGACAGGGCCGTAGTGGGGCACTCCCCTAGCGGGCTATAGCAATAGAATGACGGGTAAAAATATTTAAAACCGTTTTATAATTTTTAGGTGACCAGGTGCACACGGGTCTTTTGGGTGACCAGGTGCACATGTGATTAATAGCAATCTGCATCCATCGCAATTTCTTAAAGTGCCCATAAAGCACCAAGGACGGCCCCGACCGAGACAGGGCCGTAGTGGGGCACTCCCCTAGCGGGCTATAGCAATAGAATGACGGGTAAAAATATTTAAAACCGTTTTATAATTTTTAGGTGACCAGGTGCACACGGGTCTTTTGGGTGACCAGGTGCACACGGGTCTTTTGGGTGACCAGGTGCACATGGGATTAATAGCAATCTGCATCCATCGCAATTTCTTAAAGTGCCCATAAAGCACCAAGGACGGCCCCGACCGAGACAGGGCCGTAGTGGGGCACTCCCCTAGCGGGCTATAGCAATAGAATGACGGGTAAAAATATTTAAAACCGTTTTATAATTTTTAGGTGACCAGGTGCACACGGGTCTTTTGGGTGACCAGGTGCACACGGGTCTTTTGGGTGACCAGGTGCACATGGGATTAATAGCAATCTGCATCCATCGCAATTTCTTAAAGTGCCCATAAAGCACCAAGGACGGCCCCGACCGAGACAGGGCCGTAGTGGGGCACTCCCCTAGCGGGCTATAGCAATAGAATGACGGGTAAAAATATTTAAAACCGTTTTATAATTTTTAGGTGACCAGGTGCACACGGGTCTTTTGGGTGACCAGGTGCACATGTGATTAATAGCAATCTGCATCCATCGCAATTTCTTAAAGTGCCCATAAAGCACCAAGGACGGCCCCGACCGAGACAGGGCCGTAGTGGGGCACTCCCCTAGCGGGCTATAGCAATAGAATGACGGGTAAAAATATTTAAAACCGTTTTATAATTTTTAGGTGACCAGGTGCACACGGGTCTTTTGGGTGACCAGGTGCACACGGGTCTTTTGGGTGACCAGGTGCACATGGGATTAATAGCAATCTGCATCCATCGCAATTTCTTAAAGTGCCCATAAAGCACCAAGGACGGCCCCGACCGAGACAGGGCCGTAGT
Organism: Oncorhynchus mykiss; assembly: GCF_057628025.1. NCBI lineage: Eukaryota > Metazoa > Chordata > Actinopteri > Salmoniformes > Salmonidae > Oncorhynchus > Oncorhynchus mykiss. Next base: position 156,523 of record NW_028322060.1, read on the forward strand.
GGGGCACTCCCCTAGCGGGCTATAGCAATAGAATGACGGGTAAAAATATTTAAAACCGTTTTATAATTTTTAGGTGACCAGGTGCACACGGGTCTTTTGGGTGACCAGGTGCACATGTGATTAATAGCAATCTGCATCCATCGCAATTTCTTAAAGTGCCCATAAAGCACCAAGGACGGCCCCGACCGAGACAGGGCCGTAGTGGGGCACTCCCCTAGCGGGCTATAGCAATAGAATGACGGGTAAAAATATTTAAAACCGTTTTATAATTTTTAGGTGACCAGGTGCACACGGGTCTTTTGGGTGACCAGGTGCACACGGGTCTTTTGGGTGACCAGGTGCACATGGGATTAATAGCAATCTGCATCCATCGCAATTTCTTAAAGTGCCCATAAAGCACCAAGGACGGCCCCGACCGAGACAGGGCCGTAGTGGGGCACTCCCCTAGCGGGCTATAGCAATAGAATGACGGGTAAAAATATTTAAAACCGTTTTATAATTTTTAGGTGACCAGGTGCACACGGGTCTTTTGGGTGACCAGGTGCACACGGGTCTTTTGGGTGACCAGGTGCACATGGGATTAATAGCAATCTGCATCCATCGCAATTTCTTAAAGTGCCCATAAAGCACCAAGGACGGCCCCGACCGAGACAGGGCCGTAGTGGGGCACTCCCCTAGCGGGCTATAGCAATAGAATGACGGGTAAAAATATTTAAAACCGTTTTATAATTTTTAGGTGACCAGGTGCACACGGGTCTTTTGGGTGACCAGGTGCACACGGGTCTTTTGGGTGACCAGGTGCACATGGGATTAATAGCAATCTGCATCCATCGCAATTTCTTAAAGTGCCCATAAAGCACCAAGGACGGCCCCGACCGAGACAGGGCCGTAGTGGGGCACTCCCCTAGCGGGCTATAGCAATAGAATGACGGGTAAAAATATTTAAAACCGTTTTATAATTTTTAGGTGACCAGGTGCACACGGGTCTTTTGGGTGACCAGGTGCACACGGGTCTTTTGGGTGACCAGGTGCACATGGGATTAATAGCAATCTGCATCCATCGCAATTTCTTAAAGTGCCCATAAAGCACCAAGGACGGCCCCGACCGAGACAGGGCCGTAGTGGGGCACTCCCCTAGCGGGCTATAGCAATAGAATGACGGGTAAAAATATTTAAAACCGTTTTATAATTTTTAGGTGACCAGGTGCACACGGGTCTTTTGGGTGACCAGGTGCACACGGGTCTTTTGGGTGACCAGGTGCACATGGGATTAATAGCAATCTGCATCCATCGCAATTTCTTAAAGTGCCCATAAAGCACCAAGGACGGCCCCGACCGAGACAGGGCCGTAGTGGGGCACTCCCCTAGCGGGCTATAGCAATAGAATGACGGGTAAAAATATTTAAAACCGTTTTATAATTTTTAGGTGACCAGGTGCACACGGGTCTTTTGGGTGACCAGGTGCACACGGGTCTTTTGGGTGACCAGGTGCACATGGGATTAATAGCAATCTGCATCCATCGCAATTTCTTAAAGTGCCCATAAAGCACCAAGGACGGCCCCGACCGAGACAGGGCCGTAGTGGGGCACTCCCCTAGCGGGCTATAGCAATAGAATGACGGGTAAAAATATTTAAAACCGTTTTATAATTTTTAGGTGACCAGGTGCACACGGGTCTTTTGGGTGACCAGGTGCACACGGGTCTTTTGGGTGACCAGGTGCACATGGGATTAATAGCAATCTGCATCCATCGCAATTTCTTAAAGTGCCCATAAAGCACCAAGGACGGCCCCGACCGAGACAGGGCCGTAGTGGGGCACTCCCCTAGCGGGCTATAGCAATAGAATGACGGGTAAAAATATTTAAAACCGTTTTATAATTTTTAGGTGACCAGGTGCACACGGGTCTTTTGGGTGACCAGGTGCACATGTGATTAATAGCAATCTGCATCCATCGCAATTTCTTAAAGTGCCCATAAAGCACCAAGGACGGCCCCGACCGAGACAGGGCCGTAGTGGGGCACTCCCCTAGCGGGCTATAGCAATAGAATGACGGGTAAAAATATTTAAAACCGTTTTATAATTTTTAGGTGACCAGGTGCACACGGGTCTTTTGGGTGACCAGGTGCACACGGGTCTTTTGGGTGACCAGGTGCACATGGGATTAATAGCAATCTGCATCCATCGCAATTTCTTAAAGTGCCCATAAAGCACCAAGGACGGCCCCGACCGAGACAGGGCCGTAGTGGGGCACTCCCCTAGCGGGCTATAGCAATAGAATGACGGGTAAAAATATTTAAAACCGTTTTATAATTTTTAGGTGACCAGGTGCACACGGGTCTTTTGGGTGACCAGGTGCACACGGGTCTTTTGGGTGACCAGGTGCACATGGGATTAATAGCAATCTGCATCCATCGCAATTTCTTAAAGTGCCCATAAAGCACCAAGGACGGCCCCGACCGAGACAGGGCCGTAGTGGGGCACTCCCCTAGCGGGCTATAGCAATAGAATGACGGGTAAAAATATTTAAAACCGTTTTATAATTTTTAGGTGACCAGGTGCACACGGGTCTTTTGGGTGACCAGGTGCACACGGGTCTTTTGGGTGACCAGGTGCACACGGGTCTTTTGGGTGACCAGGTGCACATGGGATTAATAGCAATCTGCATCCATCGCAATTTCTTAAAGTGCCCATAAAGCACCAAGGACGGCCCCGACCGAGACAGGGCCGTAGTGGGGCACTCCCCTAGCGGGCTATAGCAATAGAATGACGGGTAAAAATATTTAAAACCGTTTTATAATTTTTAGGTGACCAGGTGCACACGGGTCTTTTGGGTGACCAGGTGCACACGGGTCTTTTGGGTGACCAGGTGCACATGGGATTAATAGCAATCTGCATCCATCGCAATTTCTTAAAGTGCCCATAAAGCACCAAGGACGGCCCCGACCGAGACAGGGCCGTAGTGGGGCACTCCCCTAGCGGGCTATAGCAATAGAATGACGGGTAAAAATATTTAAAACCGTTTTATAATTTTTAGGTGACCAGGTGCACACGGGTCTTTTGGGTGACCAGGTGCACATGTGATTAATAGCAATCTGCATCCATCGCAATTTCTTAAAGTGCCCATAAAGCACCAAGGACGGCCCCGACCGAGACAGGGCCGTAGTGGGGCACTCCCCTAGCGGGCTATAGCAATAGAATGACGGGTAAAAATATTTAAAACCGTTTTATAATTTTTAGGTGACCAGGTGCACACGGGTCTTTTGGGTGACCAGGTGCACACGGGTCTTTTGGGTGACCAGGTGCACATGGGATTAATAGCAATCTGCATCCATCGCAATTTCTTAAAGTGCCCATAAAGCACCAAGGACGGCCCCGACCGAGACAGGGCCGTAGTGGGGCACTCCCCTAGCGGGCTATAGCAATAGAATGACGGGTAAAAATATTTAAAACCGTTTTATAATTTTTAGGTGACCAGGTGCACACGGGTCTTTTGGGTGACCAGGTGCACACGGGTCTTTTGGGTGACCAGGTGCACATGGGATTAATAGCAATCTGCATCCATCGCAATTTCTTAAAGTGCCCATAAAGCACCAAGGACGGCCCCGACCGAGACAGGGCCGTAGTGGGGCACTCCCCTAGCGGGCTATAGCAATAGAATGACGGGTAAAAATATTTAAAACCGTTTTATAATTTTTAGGTGACCAGGTGCACACGGGTCTTTTGGGTGACCAGGTGCACATGTGATTAATAGCAATCTGCATCCATCGCAATTTCTTAAAGTGCCCATAAAGCACCAAGGACGGCCCCGACCGAGACAGGGCCGTAGTGGGGCACTCCCCTAGCGGGCTATAGCAATAGAATGACGGGTAAAAATATTTAAAACCGTTTTATAATTTTTAGGTGACCAGGTGCACACGGGTCTTTTGGGTGACCAGGTGCACACGGGTCTTTTGGGTGACCAGGTGCACATGGGATTAATAGCAATCTGCATCCATCGCAATTTCTTAAAGTGCCCATAAAGCACCAAGGACGGCCCCGACCGAGACAGGGCCGTAGTGGGGCACTCCCCTAGCGGGCTATAGCAATAGAATGACGGGTAAAAATATTTAAAACCGTTTTATAATTTTTAGGTGACCAGGTGCACACGGGTCTTTTGGGTGACCAGGTGCACATGGGATTAATAGCAATCTGCATCCATCGCAATTTCTTAAAGTGCCCATAAAGCACCAAGGACGGCCCCGACCGAGACAGGGCCGTAGTGGGGCACTCCCCTAGCGGGCTATAGCAATAGAATGACGGGTAAAAATATTTAAAACCGTTTTATAATTTTTAGGTGACCAGGTGCACACGGGTCTTTTGGGTGACCAGGTGCACACGGGTCTTTTGGGTGACCAGGTGCACATGGGATTAATAGCAATCTGCATCCATCGCAATTTCTTAAAGTGCCCATAAAGCACCAAGGACGGCCCCGACCGAGACAGGGCCGTAGTGGGGCACTCCCCTAGCGGGCTATAGCAATAGAATGACGGGTAAAAATATTTAAAACCGTTTTATAATTTTTAGGTGACCAGGTGCACACGGGTCTTTTGGGTGACCAGGTGCACACGGGTCTTTTGGGTGACCAGGTGCACATGGGATTAATAGCAATCTGCATCCATCGCAATTTCTTAAAGTGCCCATAAAGCACCAAGGACGGCCCCGACCGAGACAGGGCCGTAGTGGGGCACTCCCCTAGCGGGCTATAGCAATAGAATGACGGGTAAAAATATTTAAAACCGTTTTATAATTTTTAGGTGACCAGGTGCACACGGGTCTTTTGGGTGACCAGGTGCACACGGGTCTTTTGGGTGACCAGGTGCACATGGGATTAATAGCAATCTGCATCCATCGCAATTTCTTAAAGTGCCCATAAAGCACCAAGGACGGCCCCGACCGAGACAGGGCCGTAGTGGGGCACTCCCCTAGCGGGCTATAGCAATAGAATGACGGGTAAAAATATTTAAAACCGTTTTATAATTTTTAGGTGACCAGGTGCACACGGGTCTTTTGGGTGACCAGGTGCACACGGGTCTTTTGGGTGACCAGGTGCACACGGGTCTTTTGGGTGACCAGGTGCACACGGGTCTTTTGGGTGACCAGGTGCACACGGGTCTTTTGGGTGACCAGGTGCACACGGGTCTTTTGGGTGACCAGGTGCACACGGGTCTTTTGGGTGACCAGGTGCACACGGGTCTTTTGGGTGACCAGGTGCACACGGGTCTTTTGGGTGACCAGGTGCACACGGGTCTTTTGGGTGACCAGGTGCACACGGGTCTTTTGGGTGACCAGGTGCACACGGGTCTTTTGGGTGACCAGGTGCACACGGGTCTTTTGGGTGACCAGGTGCACACGGGTCTTTTGGGTGACCAGGTGCACACGGGTCTTTTGGGTGACCAGGTGCACGCCGGCCTTTGGGTGACCAGGTGCACACGGGTCTTTTGGGTGACCAGGTGCACACGGGTCTTTTGGGTGACCAGGTGCACGCCGGCCTTTGGGTGACCAGGTGCACGCCGGCCTTTGGGTGACCAGGTGCACACGGGTCTTTTGGGTGACCAGGTGCACACGGGTCTTTTGGGTGACCAGGTGCACGCCGGCCTTTGGGTGACCAGGTGCACACGGGTCTTTTGGGTGACCAGGTGCACGCCGGCCTTTGGGTGACCAGGTGCACGCCGGCCTTTGGGTGACCAGGTGCACACGGGTCTTTTGGGTGACCAGGTGCACGCCGGCCTTTGGGTGACCAGGTGCACACGGGTCTTTTGGGTGACCAGGTGCACGCCGGCCTTTGGGTGACCAGGTGCACGCCGGCCTTTGGGTGACCAGGTGCACACGGGTCTTTTGGGTGACCAGGTGCACGCCGGCCTTTGGGTGACCAGGTGCACGCCGGCCTTTGGGTGACCAGGTGCACACGGGTCTTTTGGGTGACCAGGTGCACGCCGGTCCTTTTGGGTGACCAGGTGCACAAGTTCCATTTGGGTGACCAGGTGCACGCGGTTCATAACAGCGCGGTTATCTGCTTTAATGTCCGAGGAGGGGTGCTTAAGTGTGGGTGCCCTGGTTCACCTGGTATGCGAGGTTGTGGAGGTGGGGGGGGTCCCCTGCTGGTATCATCCCCGAAATAGAGGGGTGATACCCGGGTGGTGAGTAAGGGCCTACAACCCTGGAGGTCAATAGCTCCAGGGGGTAAGCTCTACTGTCATGTCCGTAAATAGAGTGGTGTTACCCGGGTTTTGAACCATATTTAAATTTTTGGGTTACCAGATGCACGTTTTCAATCACCAGTTGCACGGAGGATTAATAGCAATCTGCATCCATCGCAATTTCTTAAAGTGTCTAAAAAGCACCCAAGGACGGCCCCGACCGAGACAGGGCCGTAGTGGGGCACTCCCCTAGCGGGCTATATCAATAGAATGACCGGTAAAATGATTTAAAACAGTTTTATAATTTTTGGGTTACCAGATGCACGTTTTCAATCACCAGTTGCACGGAGGATTAATAGCAATCTGCATCCATCGCAATTTCTTAAAGTGTCCATAAAGCACCCAAGGACGGCCCCGACCGAGACAGGGCCGTAGTGGGGCACTCCCCTAGCGGGCTATATCAATAGAATGACCGGTAAAATGATTTAAAACAGTTTTATAATTTTTGGGTTACCAGATGCACGTTTTCAATCACCAGTTGCACGGAGGATTAATAGCAATCTGCATCCATCGCAATTTCTTAAAGTGTCTAAAAAGCACCCAAGGACGGCCCCGACCGAGACAGGGCCGTAGTGGGGCACTCCCCTAGCGGGCTATATCAATAGAATGACCGGTAAAATGATTTAAAACAGTTTTATAATTTTTGGGTTACCAGATGCACGTTTTCAATCACCAGTTGCACGGAGGATTAATAGCAATCTGCATCCATCGCAATTTCTTAAAGTGTCCATAAAGCACCCAAGGACGGCCCCGACCGAGACAGGGCCGTAGTGGGGCACTCCCCTAGCGGGCTATATCAATAGAATGACCGGTAAAATGATTTAAAACAGTTTTATAATTTTTGGGTTACCAGATGCACGTTTTCAATCACCAGTTGCACGGAGGATTAATAGCAATCTGCATCCATCGTGATTTCTTAAAGTGTCTAAAAAGCACCCAAGGACGGCCCTGACAGAGAGAGGGCCGTAGTGGGGCACTCCCCTAGCGGGCTATATCAATAGAATGACGGGTAAAAGTATTTAAAACCGTTTTATAATTTTTGGGTTACCAGATGCACGTTTTCAATCACCAGGTGCACGGAGGAAAATGAGCATTTGCATCCATAGTCATGTTTTAAACCGTCCATAAAGCACTCTTGGCCGGCCCCGGCAGAGAGAGAAAAAGAGGGGAAAAGTGTTGAAAAAAAAAAAAAAATCCTACCTTCCATAAATAATTGGGACCGGCCCCCATTGCTAAAGGTCCGTAGTAGGGTGCGCCATAACCGGACATGAATATATGGAACACCGCTAACCGCATAGAGAACCGTGTTTTGGGTGACCAGGTGCACGTTTTCAATCACCAGTTGCACGGAGAGAGAAAAAAGTAATCATACCTTCCATAAATAATTCAGGCCGGCCCCCATTGCTAAAGGTCCGTAGTAGGGTGCATCATTATCGGACATGAATATATGGAACACCGCTAACCGCATAGAGAACCGTGTTTTGGGTGACCAGGTGCACGTTTTCAATCACCAGTTGCACGGAGAGAGAAAAAAGTAATCATACCTTCCATAAATAATTCAGGCCGGCCCCCATTGCTAAAGGTCCGTAGTAGGGTGCATCATTATCGGACATGTATATCTGTAACACCGCTAACCGCATAGAGAACCGTGTTTTGGGTGACCAGGTGCACGTTTTCAATCACCAGTTGCACGGAGAGAGAAAAAAGTAATCATACCTTCCATAAATAATTCAGGCCGGCCCCCATTGCTAAAGGTCCGTAGTAGGGTGCATCATTATCGGACATGTATATCTGTAACACCGCTAACCGCATAGAGAACCGTGTTTTGGGTGACCAGGTGCACGTTTTCAATCACCAGTTGCACGGAGAGAGAAAAAAGTAATCATACCTTCCATAAATAATTCAGGCCGGCCCCCATTGCTAAAGGTCCGTAGTAGGGTGCATCATTATCGGACATGTATATCTGTAACACCGCTAACCGCATAGAGAACCGTGTTTTGGGTGACCAGGTGCACGTTTTCAATCACCAGTTGCACGTTTTCAATCACCAGGTGCACGGCTGTGAAAAGTGGGACTCTGTCATTTTTTCGACCAATTTCTGTAATTTTCAAAAAATGATTAAAAATACTTCCCGAAGGGCTAGAGGTCCCAAATTTCGTCTCATACCCTCTCTCGTGATGGGCAACAATTACATAATGTAAAAAAAAAATCGCATGAACAGGAACCTATGCATCCTGTGA
>NW_028322060.1:170000-175000 GCF_057628025.1 Oncorhynchus mykiss
TTTAACCAAGGCTTGGATAACAGACCAGAGAATGTGGCTGACCATATGTGTCACTCTCTGGAAACGCAGGCACGCCACTACCGGTACCACAATTTGCCCAAAAATGCCAGCCGGGCCCGGGCACTGATTGAGGGACAAATCAATAAATGATTAACTGATTAATTAAAGCATATTTGTTTGAAATTTACCCTTGTATTTGTGTCATTTATGCATTAAAATGATTAAAAATGTGTTTCAAAATACATTTACCTGGACTCCCAATATGAAGCCCCAGTACTTTAAAAAATTCACTGGAGTGCGCCAAAGCTACAATATATATGGAGGATTCTAAAATCCATTTACCTTTGGCGCCCTCCGGTGAATTTTCCCCAGTAGTGGGGCTCCATAGTGGGATTTAATATTAGAATGACCGGTAAAAGTATTTAAAACAGTTTTATAATTTTTGGGTGACCAGGTGCACACGGGTCTTTTGGGTGACCAGGTGCACACGGGTCTTTTGGGTGACCAGGTGCACACGGGTCTTTTGGGTGACCAGGTGCACACGGGTCTTTTGGGTGACCAGGTGCACATGGGATTAATAGCAATCTGCATCCATCGCAATTTCTTAAAGTGCCCATAAAGCACCAAGGACGGCCCCGACCGAGACAGGGCCGTAGTGGGGCACTCCCCTAGCGGGCTATAGCAATAGAATGACGGGTAAAAATATTTAAAAACCGTTTTATAATTTTTAGGTGACCAGGTGCACACGGGTCTTTTGGGTGACCAGGTGCACACGGGTCTTTTGGGTGACCAGGTGCACATGGGATTAATAGCAATCTGCATCCATCGCAATTTCTTAAAGTGCCCATAAAGCACCAAGGACGGCCCCGACCGAGACAGGGCCGTAGTGGGGCACTCCCCTAGCGGGCTATAGCAATAGAATGACGGGTAAAAATATTTAAAACCGTTTTATAATTTTTAGGTGACCAGGTGCACACGGGTCTTTTGGGTGACCAGGTGCACACGGGTCTTTTGGGTGACCAGGTGCACATGGGATTAATAGCAATCTGCATCCATCGCAATTTCTTAAAGTGCCCATAAAGCACCAAGGACGGCCCCGACCGAGACAGGGCCGTAGTGGGGCACTCCCCTAGCGGGCTATAGCAATAGAATGACGGGTAAAAATATTTAAAACCGTTTTATAATTTTTAGGTGACCAGGTGCACACGGGTCTTTTGGGTGACCAGGTGCACATGTGATTAATAGCAATCTGCATCCATCGCAATTTCTTAAAGTGCCCATAAAGCACCAAGGACGGCCCCGACCGAGACAGGGCCGTAGTGGGCACTCCCCTAGCGGGCTATAGCAATAGAATGACGGGTAAAAATATTTAAAACCGTTTTATAATTTTTAGGTGACCAGGTGCACACGGGTCTTTTGGGTGACCAGGTGCACACGGGTCTTTTGGGTGACCAGGTGCACATGGGATTAATAGCAATCTGCATCCATCGCAATTTCTTAAAGTGCCCATAAAGCACCAAGGACGGCCCCGACCGAGACAGGGCCGTAGTGGGGCACTCCCCTAGCGGGCTATAGCAATAGAATGACGGGTAAAAATATTTAAAACCGTTTTATAATTTTTAGGTGACCAGGTGCACACGGGTCTTTTGGGTGACCAGGTGCACACGGGTCTTTTGGGTGACCAGGTGCACATGGGATTAATAGCAATCTGCATCCATCGCAATTTCTTAAAGTGCCCATAAAGCACCAAGGACGGCCCCGACCGAGACAGGGCCGTAGTGGGGCACTCCCCTAGCGGGCTATAGCAATAGAATGACGGGTAAAAATATTTAAAACCGTTTTATAATTTTTAGGTGACCAGGTGCACACGGGTCTTTTGGGTGACCAGGTGCACACGGGTCTTTTGGGTGACCAGGTGCACATGGGATTAATAGCAATCTGCATCCATCGCAATTTCTTAAAGTGCCCATAAAGCACCAAGGACGGCCCCGACCGAGACAGGGCCGTAGTGGGGCACTCCCCTAGCGGGCTATAGCAATAGAATGACGGGTAAAAATATTTAAAACCGTTTTATAATTTTTAGGTGACCAGGTGCACACGGGTCTTTTGGGTGACCAGGTGCACACGGGTCTTTTGGGTGACCAGGTGCACACGGGTCTTTTGGGTGACCAGGTGCACACGGGTCTTTTGGGTGACCAGGTGCACACGGGTCTTTTGGGTGACCAGGTGCACACGGGTCTTTTGGGTGACCAGGTGCACACGGGTCTTTTGGGTGACCAGGTGCACACGGGTCTTTTGGGTGACCAGGTGCACACGGGTCTTTTGGGTGACCAGGTGCACACGGGTCTTTTGGGTGACCAGGTGCACACGGGTCTTTTGGGTGACCAGGTGCACACGGGTCTTTTGGGTGACCAGGTGCACACGGGTCTTTTGGGTGACCAGGTGCACACGGGTCTTTTGGGTGACCAGGTGCACACGGGTCTTTTGGGTGACCAGGTGCACGCCGGCCTTTGGGTGACCAGGTGCACACGGGTCTTTTGGGTGACCAGGTGCACACGGGTCTTTTGGGTGACCAGGTGCACGCCGGCCTTTGGGTGACCAGGTGCACACGGGTCTTTTGGGTGACCAGGTGCACGCCGGCCTTTGGGTGACCAGGTGCACGCCGGCCTTTGGGTGACCAGGTGCACACGGGTCTTTTGGGTGACCAGGTGCACACGGGTCTTTTGGGTGACCAGGTGCACGCCGGCCTTTGGGTGACCAGGTGCACACGGGTCTTTTGGGTGACCAGGTGCACGCCGGCCTTTGGGTGACCAGGTGCACGCCGGCCTTTGGGTGACCAGGTGCACACGGGTCTTTTGGGTGACCAGGTGCACGCCGGCCTTTGGGTGACCAGGTGCACACGGGTCTTTTGGGTGACCAGGTGCACGCCGGCCTTTGGGTGACCAGGTGCACGCCGGCCTTTGGGTGACCAGGTGCACACGGGTCTTTTGGGTGACCAGGTGCACGCCGGCCTTTGGGTGACCAGGTGCACGCCGGCCTTTGGGTGACCAGGTGCACACGGGTCTTTTGGGTGACCAGGTGCACGCCGGTCCTTTTGGGTGACCAGGTGCACAAGTTCCATTTGGGTGACCAGGTGCACGCGGTTCATAACAGCGCGGTTATCTGCTTTAATGTCCGAGGAGGGGTGCTTAAGTGTGGGTGCCCTGGTTCACCTGGTATGCGAGGTTGTGGAGGTGGGGGGGGTCCCCTGCTGGTATCATCCCCGAAATAGAGGGGTGATACCCGGGTGGTGAGTAAGGGCCTACAACCCTGGAGGTCAATAGCTCCAGGGGGTAAGCTCTACTGTCATGTCCGTAAATAGAGTGGTGTTACCCGGGTTTTGAACCATATTTAAATTTTTGGGTTACCAGATGCACGTTTTCAATCACCAGTTGCACGGAGGATTAATAGCAATCTGCATCCATCGCAATTTCTTAAAGTGTCTAAAAAGCACCCAAGGACGGCCCCGACCGAGACAGGGCCGTAGTGGGGCACTCCCCTAGCGGGCTATATCAATAGAATGACCGGTAAAATGATTTAAAACAGTTTTATAATTTTTGGGTTACCAGATGCACGTTTTCAATCACCAGTTGCACGGAGGATTAATAGCAATCTGCATCCATCGCAATTTCTTAAAGTGTCCATAAAGCACCCAAGGACGGCCCCGACCGAGACAGGGCCGTAGTGGGGCACTCCCCTAGCGGGCTATATCAATAGAATGACCGGTAAAATGATTTAAAACAGTTTTATAATTTTTGGGTTACCAGATGCACGTTTTCAATCACCAGTTGCACGGAGGATTAATAGCAATCTGCATCCATCGCAATTTCTTAAAGTGTCTAAAAAGCACCCAAGGACGGCCCCGACCGAGACAGGGCCGTAGTGGGGCACTCCCCTAGCGGGCTATATCAATAGAATGACCGGTAAAATGATTTAAAACAGTTTTATAATTTTTGGGTTACCAGATGCACGTTTTCAATCACCAGTTGCACGGAGGATTAATAGCAATCTGCATCCATCGCAATTTCTTAAAGTGTCCATAAAGCACCCAAGGACGGCCCCGACCGAGACAGGGCCGTAGTGGGGCACTCCCCTAGCGGGCTATATCAATAGAATGACCGGTAAAATGATTTAAAACAGTTTTATAATTTTTGGGTTACCAGATGCACGTTTTCAATCACCAGTTGCACGGAGGATTAATAGCAATCTGCATCCATCGTGATTTCTTAAAGTGTCTAAAAAGCACCCAAGGACGGCCCTGACAGAGAGAGGGCCGTAGTGGGGCACTCCCCTAGCGGGCTATATCAATAGAATGACGGGTAAAAGTATTTAAAACCGTTTTATAATTTTTGGGTTACCAGATGCACGTTTTCAATCACCAGGTGCACGGAGGAAAATGAGCATTTGCATCCATAGTCATGTTTTAAACCGTCCATAAAGCACTCTTGGCCGGCCCCGGCAGAGAGAGAAAAAGAGGGGAAAAGTGTTGAAAAAAAAAAAAAATCCTACCTTCCATAAATAATTGGGACCGGCCCCCATTGCTAAAGGTCCGTAGTAGGGTGCGCCATAACCGGACATGAATATATGGAACACCGCTAACCGCATAGAGAACCGTGTTTTGGGTGACCAGGTGCACGTTTTCAATCACCAGTTGCACGGAGAGAGAAAAAAGTAATCATACCTTCCATAAATAATTCAGGCCGGCCCCCATTGCTAAAGGTCCGTAGTAGGGTGCATCATTATCGGACATGAATATATGGAACACCGCTAACCGCATAGAGAACCGTGTTTTGGGTGACCAGGTGCACGTTTTCAATCACCAGTTGCACGGAGAGAGAAAAAAGTAATCATACCTTCCATAAATAATTCAGGCCGGCCCCCATTGCTAAAGGTCCGTAGTAGGGTGCATCATTATCGGACATGTATATCTGTAACACCGCTAACCGCATAGAGAACCGTGT
>NW_028322060.1:180000-185000 GCF_057628025.1 Oncorhynchus mykiss
TGGTATGCAAGCTAAGGTCGTTGGAATTCGAAAGATGTTACTCTGCTTGGCGAAGATGGACAGGGACTCACGGCAGAGCCAGGCAACTCATAGGGCAAAATTCCGCCAACGCTGCAGGGACGAGGTGCTCAGCGCTGCGGATTTAAAACGCTTTGTTGAGCTAAGCAATCAAGCCATTCCTTCAGTTCTCAGTAGGCTGGAGGTCCGTGCCACCTGCTCTGACAGGCGTAGGTTTGCAGCTCTCATGTCCAGCCGGTTGGCCATATTTAATGGCACTCGACGATCCCCAGTCACCATGTTTAGTGAGAGTGATTTCAATGAAGTAACCCCGGAAGGTGGGGGTTATCAGATGTGTGTAGCTAGCCACAAAACAAACTATAGCTTTGGGGAGTGCAGAATTGTTCTATGTCAGGAGGAATACACTTGGCTTAAACGATTCCATCAAATCAGGCCTCATCTGAGTGGAATGACCTCAGAAATAGAACTCTTCTTTTTCACATCCTGCGGTCAACCTTACGGTAATCTGTGTGAGTATGTGGGGCAAATCTTTGCAGAGTTTGGTATTGGAAGTAAAGTGACCTTCGGTACAATTCGACGCAGTGTTGCCACATTGAACTTTAACCAAGGCTTGGATACAGACCGAGGAACTGTGGCTGACCATATGTGTCACTCTCTGGAAACGCAGGCACGCCACTACCGGTACCACAATTTGCCCAAAAATGCCAGCCGGGCCCGGGCACTGATTGAGGGACAAATCAATAAATGATTAACTGATTAATTAAAGCATATTTGTTTGAAATTTACCCTTGTATTTGTGTCATTTATGCATTAAAATGATTAAAAATGTGTTTCAAAATACATTTACCTGGACTCCCAATATGAAGCCCCAGTACTTTAAAAAATTCACTGGAGTGCGCCAAAGCTACAATATATATGGAGGATTCTAAAATCCATTTACCTTTGGCGCCCTCCGGTGAATTTTCCCCAGTAGTGGGGCTCCATAGTGGGATTTAATATTAGAATGACCGGTAAAAGTATTTAAAACAGTTTTATAATTTTTGGGTGACCAGGTGCACACGGGTCTTTTGGGTGACCAGGTGCACACGGGTCTTTTGGGTGACCAGGTGCACACGGGTCTTTTGGGTGACCAGGTGCACACGGGTCTTTTGGGTGACCAGGTGCACATGGGATTAATAGCAATCTGCATCCATCGCAATTTCTTAAAGTGCCCATAAAGCACCAAGGACGGCCCCGACCGAGACAGGGCCGTAGTGGGGCACTCCCCTAGCGGGCTATAGCAATAGAATGACGGGTAAAAATATTTAAAACCGTTTTATAATTTTTAGGTGACCAGGTGCACACGGGTCTTTTGGGTGACCAGGTGCACACGGGTCTTTTGGGTGACCAGGTGCACATGGGATTAATAGCAATCTGCATCCATCGCAATTTCTTAAAGTGCCCATAAAGCACCAAGGACGGCCCCGACCGAGACAGGGCCGTAGTGGGGCACTCCCCTAGCGGGCTATAGCAATAGAATGACGGGTAAAAATATTTAAAACCGTTTTATAATTTTTAGGTGACCAGGTGCACACGGGTCTTTTGGGTGACCAGGTGCACACGGGTCTTTTGGGTGACCAGGTGCACATGGGATTAATAGCAATCTGCATCCATCGCAATTTCTTAAAGTGCCCATAAAGCACCAAGGACGGCCCCGACCGAGACAGGGCCGTAGTGGGGCACTCCCCTAGCGGGCTATAGCAATAGAATGACGGGTAAAAATATTTAAAACCGTTTTATAATTTTTAGGTGACCAGGTGCACACGGGTCTTTTGGGTGACCAGGTGCACATGTGATTAATAGCAATCTGCATCCATCGCAATTTCTTAAAGTGCCCATAAAGCACCAAGGACGGCCCCGACCGAGACAGGGCCGTAGTGGGGCACTCCCCTAGCGGGCTATAGCAATAGAATGACGGGTAAAAATATTTAAAACCGTTTTATAATTTTTAGGTGACCAGGTGCACACGGGTCTTTTGGGTGACCAGGTGCACACGGGTCTTTTGGGTGACCAGGTGCACATGGGATTAATAGCAATCTGCATCCATCGCAATTTCTTAAAGTGCCCATAAAGCACCAAGGACGGCCCCGACCGAGACAGGGCCGTAGTGGGGCACTCCCCTAGCGGGCTATAGCAATAGAATGACGGGTAAAAATATTTAAAACCGTTTTATAATTTTTAGGTGACCAGGTGCACACGGGTCTTTTGGGTGACCAGGTGCACACGGGTCTTTTGGGTGACCAGGTGCACATGGGATTAATAGCAATCTGCATCCATCGCAATTTCTTAAAGTGCCCATAAAGCACCAAGGACGGCCCCGACCGAGACAGGGCCGTAGTGGGGCACTCCCCTAGCGGGCTATAGCAATAGAATGACGGGTAAAAATATTTAAAACCGTTTTATAATTTTTAGGTGACCAGGTGCACACGGGTCTTTTGGGTGACCAGGTGCACACGGGTCTTTTGGGTGACCAGGTGCACATGGGATTAATAGCAATCTGCATCCATCGCAATTTCTTAAAGTGCCCATAAAGCACCAAGGACGGCCCCGACCGAGACAGGGCCGTAGTGGGGCACTCCCCTAGCGGGCTATAGCAATAGAATGACGGGTAAAAATATTTAAAACCGTTTTATAATTTTTAGGTGACCAGGTGCACACGGGTCTTTTGGGTGACCAGGTGCACACGGGTCTTTTGGGTGACCAGGTGCACACGGGTCTTTTGGGTGACCAGGTGCACACGGGTCTTTTGGGTGACCAGGTGCACACGGGTCTTTTGGGTGACCAGGTGCACACGGGTCTTTTGGGTGACCAGGTGCACACGGGTCTTTTGGGTGACCAGGTGCACACGGGTCTTTTGGGTGACCAGGTGCACACGGGTCTTTTGGGTGACCAGGTGCACACGGGTCTTTTGGGTGACCAGGTGCACACGGGTCTTTTGGGTGACCAGGTGCACACGGGTCTTTTGGGTGACCAGGTGCACACGGGTCTTTTGGGTGACCAGGTGCACACGGGTCTTTTGGGTGACCAGGTGCACACGGGTCTTTTGGGTGACCAGGTGCACGCCGGCCTTTGGGTGACCAGGTGCACACGGGTCTTTTGGGTGACCAGGTGCACACGGGTCTTTTGGGTGACCAGGTGCACGCCGGCCTTTGGGTGACCAGGTGCACACGGGTCTTTTGGGTGACCAGGTGCACGCCGGCCTTTGGGTGACCAGGTGCACGCCGGCCTTTGGGTGACCAGGTGCACACGGGTCTTTTGGGTGACCAGGTGCACACGGGTCTTTTGGGTGACCAGGTGCACGCCGGCCTTTGGGTGACCAGGTGCACACGGGTCTTTTGGGTGACCAGGTGCACGCCGGCCTTTGGGTGACCAGGTGCACGCCGGCCTTTGGGTGACCAGGTGCACACGGGTCTTTTGGGTGACCAGGTGCACGCCGGCCTTTGGGTGACCAGGTGCACACGGGTCTTTTGGGTGACCAGGTGCACGCCGGCCTTTGGGTGACCAGGTGCACGCCGGCCTTTGGGTGACCAGGTGCACACGGGTCTTTTGGGTGACCAGGTGCACGCCGGCCTTTGGGTGACCAGGTGCACGCCGGCCTTTGGGTGACCAGGTGCACACGGGTCTTTTGGGTGACCAGGTGCACGCCGGTCCTTTTGGGTGACCAGGTGCACAAGTTCCATTTGGGTGACCAGGTGCACGCGGTTCATAACAGCGCGGTTATCTGCTTTAATGTCCGAGGAGGGGTGCTTAAGTGTGGGTGCCCTGGTTCACCTGGTATGCGAGGTTGTGGAGGTGGGGGGGGTCCCCTGCTGGTATCATCCCCGAAATAGAGGGGTGATACCCGGGTGGTGAGTAAGGGCCTACAACCCTGGAGGTCAATAGCTCCAGGGGGTAAGCTCTACTGTCATGTCCGTAAATAGAGTGGTGTTACCCGGGTTTTGAACCATATTTAAATTTTTGGGTTACCAGATGCACGTTTTCAATCACCAGTTGCACGGAGGATTAATAGCAATCTGCATCCATCGCAATTTCTTAAAGTGTCTAAAAAGCACCCAAGGACGGCCCCGACCGAGACAGGGCCGTAGTGGGGCACTCCCCTAGCGGGCTATATCAATAGAATGACCGGTAAAATGATTTAAAACAGTTTTATAATTTTTGGGTTACCAGATGCACGTTTTCAATCACCAGTTGCACGGAGGATTAATAGCAATCTGCATCCATCGCAATTTCTTAAAGTGTCCATAAAGCACCCAAGGACGGCCCCGACCGAGACAGGGCCGTAGTGGGGCACTCCCCTAGCGGGCTATATCAATAGAATGACCGGTAAAATGATTTAAAACAGTTTTATAATTTTTGGGTTACCAGATGCACGTTTTCAATCACCAGTTGCACGGAGGATTAATAGCAATCTGCATCCATCGCAATTTCTTAAAGTGTCTAAAAAGCACCCAAGGACGGCCCCGACCGAGACAGGGCCGTAGTGGGGCACTCCCCTAGCGGGCTATATCAATAGAATGACCGGTAAAATGATTTAAAACAGTTTTATAATTTTTGGGTTACCAGATGCACGTTTTCAATCACCAGTTGCACGGAGGATTAATAGCAATCTGCATCCATCGCAATTTCTTAAAGTGTCCATAAAGCACCCAAGGACGGCCCCGACCGAGACAGGGCCGTAGTGGGGCACTCCCCTAGCGGGCTATATCAATAGAATGACCGGTAAAATGATTTAAAACAGTTTTATAATTTTTGGGTTACCAGATGCACGTTTTCAATCACCAGTTGCACGGAGGATTAATAGCAATCTGCATCCATCGTGATTTCTTAAAGTGTCTAAAAAGCACCCAAGGACGGCCCTGACAGAGAGAGGGCCGTAGTGGGGCACTCCCCTAGCGGGCTATATCAATAGAATGACGGGTAAAAGTATTTAAAACCGTTTTATA